>NW_009917640.1:15368-28777 GCF_000696875.1 Nestor notabilis | reverse complement strand
CTTGCATTATTCTTTGTATTTATCCAGACTTGGTCTGAAACTTAGAAGGATCTGACAGGCATGCAAGTTCGGCATTTCAGTCCCCCTTTTTATTGTGTATTTCTTTTCAGCTTAAACCATTTACAGTAGTTTAGGCTGCAGATCTGTGGAACTGGAGCAGAATAGGGTTCCGGTCTATCCCCAACAACATTGTATAAAAGTCTCATGGATTGTTCTTTCTGTTCTTTTTCTTAACCACACATAACCACATATAACTGCAGCATTTTGGTGAAATAGATAAGGCAGAATGAAATCAGGAAATGAAAACTGTATCAGAAACCAAACATTTTAAAATGTGCTGGGAAGTGATATGGCTCTTTGTTCGTGTATCTGTTTTAAGGCTTATCATCTGCATAGTGAAGAAATGTGGTATCACTGAGACTGACGTGGAGAACAAATAGGAGTAAGTGCATTCCGTGCATGGCAGTAGGTTATCATGAGAAGACTAGGCAGTTTCTTGATGTTGTAATGAAAGCAAGTTGAATTATGTGATCTCTTTACGGAAAAAACAAAACATCTGAGCATCTTTTGAGAAAGATGCTCAATATAAGAGAAATCTTTTAAGGTTTCCTTAGAGGATCTCTGTTGAAAGGGGCCAGGGGAAGTTTGGGCTTGCCATTATTGCTGAGCAATCTTCCTGTGCTTGAGAACATCTTAGAGCAATTTGAGCAAAGGACAAACCTTAAAAATTGGAAGTAGAGTTGATATGTTTTCTATCTTGTTATTTGTATTTTATGGATGCTTTTGACACTTGGAAAAGTAAATGGTTATTTTCACCCAAAGATCTTTTTGTGGTAGCAGTACTATTAATGAATAAAGTAGCTGTGTGGGTTGTTTTTTTTTTTTTTTTTTTTTTTTAGTGAATATTCTGAGATCAAAATGGTGTATTTTACTAAGAAAAAGAAAATCAATCTTTTAGTTATGCAGTCTGGGCAATCCCATGATGAAATGGGATTGCACTGGGAATACAGTTGTGAAACCCTTGAGATTGATTGAGTATGGTGAATGGAGACTGCCAGGCTTCAGAAATTCAATGGGAACACAGGGATCTACTAACATTAAATATGAGAAGGCAAATATTGAAAAACTTTTACATCAGTGTAAGTTGTAGAAGACAAAACTTTCAGATGGATAACTCTCATGTTCTCTGCTACACAGGTAGCTCCATTGGAATGAATTTAAGATTTGTGGAAAGCTTCAGTACCTAATGTCTAATGCAGTTTGCTTGGCCGTAAAGTATTTTGCATAGCAAAGTGTGTTCTGCATTTATTTCATTAGCAGAACAAGAATGGGTGATGTTTTGGTAGATTTCGGTTCACAGTTATAGTTTAAATTTATGGAGTGTTTTTATTGTCCAGTAAGACTTTTTTTTTTTTTTTAAAAAAAAACCAAAAACAGCTAGTTAGATTATGCTACATCCAAGCAAGAAATTGTAATTTGCTTCATATAGTGTTTTTGTGAAAAATTGCTTTTCTAGTGACCTGAATTACATACTGAAAGGGTTAAGATTTTTTTCAGTCTTTAAAAATTGCTTAAACCACTTCTTTTTTAAATGGATTGTATTTGTGTGCAAGACGGAGATCAAGTGAGAAAAGGGGGACATAAAGCAGGATACTTCTTGTTGAGATACATACATCACTGAGATAAACTGACATTAGGTCATCAGCTCCCTTCTGGGGAAGACAGAGGGACTGGATTAAGCTGGGCAGTACATTTTTTCATTAAGGCACAACAGCTGTAGTTTGACATTTTGCTGCTTTAATACTGGGATTGGCTAAAGTTCATTTTGGATTCAGGTTTTGTGCATTTAGAGTCCTATGTCCTCTTTGGCTTGAAATAATCACTGCATGTACAGTATAAAGCTGGGAAAAAAGTTCCTTTAACAAATGTACTTTCCATTTAATGTTCAAAACAAACAGGCAGTCTATTGCTGTGGCAACCAGACAACAAACAAGTGAAAAAAAATACAGTCTCTCTTACATTCACAATATGGGAGCAGTTAGTTCATTTAACAAGATTAAATTCTGCAGAGTAGGATCACTGTTGTGGCAGCACTAAATATTTGTATAAGATGTCTGATGTTTCTCAATCTGCCTTCTATTCATATAAGTTTATCTTACAATAAAAATAAGAGGTTGTGTGAAGATTTAAGATGATTGGTTTCATAATTAAAGAGAAAAAGCATAAGGGTAGCTCTGATAATCTTAGAAACTGAACAGCAAAATACTGTGTTGTTTAGTTTTTTGTTGTTTGGGTTTTTTTTCCCCCCTCTGGCCTTCAAGTTCATAGATAAGCAAAGCAGAAGTTAAGCTTGATTTTTATCCTGTACATATGTACCTCAAAAATGCTTGTTGCAGCTGACACAAAGCCTGAGCTGTCAGGCAGGGAGGCGAGTGCCTGCTCCAACAGGGTGGTTCCTGTTGGTTACTCACCCCCTGGACAATAGCAGTGGAAAAGCTTGCTGCACTGCTCTCTTCACAAAGTTTGTGAGTTACGAAGGACTTCTGTTTAGCTCTGGTTACACACTATCAACTACTCTTTCCATGCTTGTATTATACATCATTTAGGTTGTTTTTGAATTGTCTTTTAAAACTTGTATTGGTAGGTTGAAGTAATTATGATGTTCTAATGTGGACTGCCTTGGAAATACTGCTTTGCTCTGAGCCTCAGTGGAGCTGAAATGTGGTGTAACTCCTCAAATCTGACTGCTGTAAATAAAAGATCCAGTATAAACCAGTTGCTAATTCTGAATGAATAATGGAAGTATTGTGTATTTATATTAATTTAGAAACAAAACACCATGTTAAGGTGTCATGGTTTAAGCCCAGCTGGTAACTCAGAACCATGCAGCCACTTGCTCACCTTCCACTTCTTCCTCACCCCTGCTCCCAGGGGGATGAGGAAGAGAGTTGAAAGAATGTAACTCCCACAGTTTGAGATAAGAGCAGTCCAGTAACTAAGGTATAACACAAACCACTACTGCTACCACCAATAATAATGATGATAAGGGAAATAACAAGAGGAGAGGATACAATTGCTCACCACTCACCGACTGACACCCAGCCCGACCCGAGCAGCGATCTGGGCCTTCCGGGTAACTCCCCCCAGTTTATATCCTGGGCATGACGTGCTGTGGTAGGGAATACCCCTTTGGCCAGTTTGGGGCAGGTGTCCTGTCTCTGCTTCCTCCCGGCTTCCCCTCCTCCCTGGCAGAGCATGAGACTGAGAAAGTCCTTGGTCAGAGTAAACATTACTGAGCAACAGCTGAAACCATCGGTGTTAGCATTGTTCCCAGGCTGAAAGTCAAAACCACAGCCCTGCACCAGCTACTGAGAAGGAGAAAAAATGACTGATGTAGCTGAACCCAGGACATAAGGGCATGATTTTTGTAAGGAGAAACATCAAGGTGACTGTTTGTAGCTTGGCATGAGAAATGCAGATTGTCTGAGCTTGCTTTAGTTATGCAGATTCAGTTTGTGCCTTTCATAGAATCATGAAACGAAACAAAATGAAATTAAATGATCGAATGGTTTGTGTTGGAAGGGACCTTAAAACTCATCAGTTCCAACCCCCTGCCATGGGCAGGGACACCTTCCACTAGACCAGGTTGCTCCAAGCCCCGTCCACCTTGGCCTTGAACACTGCCAGGGATGGGGCAGCCACAGCTTCTCTGGGCAACCTGTGCCAAGGCCTAACCTGCCTCATAGGGAAGAATTCAGTTGCAGAAGTTTCAGAGTAATGCTCCTTGAAGATTTGTCAAAACTTGAGGTATTCTGATGGTAACTAAGCTCAGTGAAGGTGACTGGGATGTGCAGGACACTTCAACTGCTTATTTTTTTGAGTCACTGTGATGTTGAGGGGCAAACTTGGTTCTTTGTGTTCCCTCAGCTGCAGTACTGGGAACAATATAAACTGCCTTCCATTGCATCTTGGAGAAATCTTCTGTCTCCTTCAGGCATGTGATGGGATGGAGAGAAAGCTTTGATGGATTAGAGGTCCGTGAGCAGAGTGATCTGATAACCTTGTGGAAAATGGTCTTACTAGCCTATGAGCTATTTGCATTCAACCCTTGACATATACCCCTTGACAAGAGGGACAACCCAACTTAAAAAGAAAGTCTGATAAATTTGAGTTGAGCACGTTTTTCAACACATAGCTAGAACTTTAGGTCAGCAGTTGTTTTATTACACAGCCTTGCAACAAGAGCAATCTCAGTGGCTGTAAGCAAACAGGAGGATGAGCATTGCAGAATGAAATCGCAGATGCCTGCTGATTAACTAAGACTCTGGATTTAAATAGACCAAGATTTCTATCACAATCTTACAGGCAGAAGATAATTTCTGAGAAAAGTGTTTCTGCCGTGTCAGGGACGAGTGACCTACTGGGAGTCGCAAAAAAAACCTGAGGAAAAAGTCTCATCTGCATCATAAATGTTGCACTAAAAATCCAGTGATTCACTGGTGCTGCCTGATGCCCTCAGTCACTGAGTTGGGCAGTTTAGCATCCAGCAGTACAAGCTAGCTCCATAAAAGGGCATAAATTAGTTAAAGGCTACTAAATTAGTTAAATCAGTTCATGGCTTCTGAAGAGAAAGTCATTAATAGCTTTTTGTTTTCATTCAAACCTACTAAATGCAAAGAATAATGCAACTCAAGCAGTAATATTAAACAAAAAAAAAATTACCTTTTTTTACTGATGTTATTTACAAATTGGATTAAAACTTCTGTCTGCTACCTTTTTGTGATGCTTCCCACAAAGCTGAAGTGTAAAGTCATAGAATCATAGAATGGTTTGGGTTGGAAGGGACCTTAAAGCTTAAATGCTACGGAAAAGGATATGTCTAAAAGAAATAATAATCATAGGGCTTAATTTCCTTGACATTATAGTCTAATACCTGTATCTGTAGATTAAAGTATAGTTTTGAATGCTTTATGAGGTCTAAGGAAGAATTGAAACATAGATTTCTTGGAGTTTTAACTGTCAGAAGATAATTATGCTCATTGGGATTGTATTGGAATTTATCCTTTGCTGTGGTGATAGCATGTGTACGAGGTATTTTCTATTTTCTTTTTTCTGAAGACAAAGTTGGCAGCTTAAAATATAGAAGGAAAAGTTTTGGAATAGGCGCTATGATGCTGAAACTGAAGCATTTCAGCAGCCACACAAAATGTGTTTGTAATACTTTGACGTTTATTTCTGCTCAGTCATCTTTTTAGTTAACACCCTACTAGTTGAAACAGCATGGAACAAAACACAATAATAGCAAGAAATACCTGATCAGATAAGTTCAAAAAAGGTAATCCAAAATAGTCAAAAGCTAAAATTTCTACAGCCAGGTGGGAAACCATAGGCAGTGGTACTGCTTTTGACTAGTAGAAATCCTGCAAAGTATTGGAATCTTAACACAAAAGTTAAATGGTACAATATTTTTTAAATTTGCAGTTTGACATCTGTTGGCATCCAATGAGCTGAAATCAAATTTCCAGTGTTAATCTTTATTAAAAAAAAAAAATCAAATCCCAATATTGCTAACTTTGTCTAATCTTTTAATAGAATATAGGCAGCTGCATTGTTTCCCATTTGCTTCTTCAGTCACTGTCTTTGTTCTTTTGTTGGGTAATATGCAAGTGAAAAGGGAAGACAGGAATGTGTTGTTTTGCGGTCTAGCAGGAATAAAAAGCCCAAGCATGAATGGAAAACTACATTGACAATAGAAATCACTGCTATGCAGCCTCTGAAGTACTGTATAACTGCTGTTATAATTCTGATTAACTCAAAGGTCTCAAACTAAAACACAGAACTTTGTAAGTAATTTGTGTGCATATGCTGATGCACACAGTAAAAGGACAAGCAATAGGCAGACATTGTAAGTAGAGTGAATGCATTTTATTTTAATCATATTAAAAATAATGTCCCTATAAATATATTAAAAATAGCCCGATCAAGTAACGCCTTACATTTTATTGGCTTACTTTGAGTCCAGTGTAAAAGCAGAAAGAAATCTTGGCTGTTTCTTCACATTTCCTGTTAATAGGAAACAATAATAAAGATTAAATGATAAAATTACACTGGTAGTATGTCCTATATTTAAAAGGTGCTCTTAGAGTACATGAAAGATTAAAAAGAGAACTCAACAATACTGTGCATATTTGCTGATACTAGACTTTAAGATGTCTGTGAGTTAGAGTTGTGCTTGAATAATATTCCTTTATTTTCTGTCCATGGTAACCATGACAAATTAGCCCAAAACATTCACTGTCACTGGAGAACATAAATCTTTCTTTTCTAACATTTTGCTGTATGCAATTAAAACAAACAGTTTTACTTCCTGTAAGCACTTGTGAAATAGCCGTTATGAATCAAACACTGAGAGTTTCACTCTCAAGCATGGAACTCTCCAAACAATGTATATTTTGGTACATATTGAACATCTTCTGTAAGCCCCCATAAATAAATCCAGGAAATGTCTGTCCCTTGAGTACTACCTTCATTAAATCTGGAGCAGCTGTTGTTGTTGAACTTGCACCCAAACATATAATGGAGCCCTTGACATCAAAAACTATTCCATGACTGGCATGTTATTGTAAGTCATTGTAAACATGTGTTTGTTCTGAAATAGGGCTGATTCTGTTACAAGTACAAACTGGTTGATATTATGGAAAATGGAACTCTAAACCCCTGTGCTCTGGAATGTGATTAATATTAGTCAAACTTGAATTAGTCTTTCAGTGGTTTGGTTTTCTGCTTTTTTTTGTGGTTTGGTTTTTTTGGGGGGGGTGTTTTTTTTGGTTTTTTTTTGGTTTTTTGTTAGTTGGAGGAGGGGGTGTTGCCTGTGGATTTAGTATTCTACAAGATGACAGAGTGGTAGGGAAGCCTGTTGTAATAATGTAAACATTTCACAGAGCTATGTGATACCTTCCTTGAAATCACAGTGATGCCGTGACTTACAATATTAATGCTACAAAATTGTAATACTCTTACATTCTTACAAGCCAAGTAGGGCTAGATAGCATTTGTAGGCTTAGTATTTGGACAGAAAATATCTAGGAAACTCCTGTGTTCACCGCAAAATTATAGTAGTGATAAGATGTAAACAGACGTCAGACTTTGGACAAGATGAACTCCACAGGTCCCTGCCAACTGTGTTGTTCTACAACAGTCAAAATTATTTCTCGTTTTTATCTACTGAAATAGTAGCTTCTGACATTTTTTTTAAATGGCTGTGGTTTCTTTGCATGTGACTTCAAAACAGAAACATTAGCAGCCACAAATCTAGCTCAAGGCACAGTATCAAAGTCTGGATCGAGGCTTACAGAATGTTGTGTATTGTTTATTCATATGTTTTCTGATTTTTAAGTTAATCTAAAAGCCTTCATATGGTAAGATCAATAAAGTTGCAGTAGGCTATTACCAAGTGTATGGAAGCTTCAAGTAGGAGAAGGAACAAGTTCAGAACAAGGTTGAATTAAGTTGTACAGAAACATAGCTTATATTTCATTACTCTAAGGGATGAAATTGCCCCTAATATTGTATATCATCACTTTTCACTATTTGACTGACTTTAAAGTTATACCTCATTATTTCTTCTGAAGACATAAGTTTCTGGATAAGTGTATTCCTTATACAATAGGATAATACATTGGTTTGTTTTTCTTTAAGGAGTATTCGGATTTAAGCATTTAATTAGAGGAAAATTTTAATTTCATTTGGAGTGCGTTTTGTATGATGCACTCACGCTTTCCTCAGTTATCTTAGGTGAATGAAATTAGATCAAGTAAGAATGGACTTATTAAGCTTTCTATGTTATATACAGAAATTTTAATGGCAGCAAGGAATTCTAATGATTGATGCAAAACCTTCTTGCTTTGGAGTCATCTGCAGTTGACCTGGCCAAAGACAGATCCTTATCCAGTGCCTAATACTAACCATAATAATATTTATTAATCCAGAACATGATAATGAACTCAGAATATTCTCAGATATCAAAGCAGAGGGTGTAGACTGAGCTTGTTCAGTGCTAGGAAACTGTGTTCAGGGAAGTTGTTTTCTACCTGCATACCAGACTGCTCCTGTCTTCTATCAGAAATCCCTGCCAACAATGTGGGTGCACAATGATGCTTGTATCAAAGGCCTCGTTCACAGCAAAGGAAGGTTTTGCTTTTTTTTCTTCACCTGAGATAAGGCTACAGGTCTTTGGACTTCCTTACTCAAAATGTCCTGAAGTCAGTAGTTTCTGTTACTAACCCCAGGAGGAAAAGAAATAACTTAGTGTTTGGGTTGCGAAAAAAGTCTGTCCTTTATCTCTGATTATAAGTAGAAAAGTGGGTATGCCTAAAAATCAAGGCAAAGGAGTTTGTAACCTGACAAGGAACAAGGAGCTTGCTCTTGGAGTGTGAGCTTTGAGGGAACGAGAGGCTTACTGTTTCTGTGAAACACTAGCTTCCTACATCTGAGGAACGTTCACCTGTGAGCATCACTGAAGTGATGGCCCAGCATTCAAGATGCTGCTGAGTCAGTATGACCTCCAAGGAGAGCTGAAACTCTGGTCCCAAGCATGTGTAGATTTTTACTCTGTAAGAATCTGCCCAGCATCTGATTTCACAATGTATTGTACATGGGCAGGTACCCTATCTGTACAGCACAGCAGTGAAGACTGGTGAGATTCCATGTTTCAACCATTCAGACATTGCTGGATTCAAGACTTTGCAAAATCAGTCTTATATACCATGAATCCAATTTAAGGAAAAGAAAGAAAGAATTGTATTGGTAGGAAGTTTTCCTTTTCACTAAGAATCATTTTCTTTTTCAGTAGAATTTCAACTTTAGAGCTCAAGTACTTGCGCTAGGTGTGCAGTGTGATGTATGGTGTGCTCTGAAGATCTCATCTTGGCCGCCTAGTTTCAGCCAAAATCCCATGCCTTCTGCCTCCTTCTGGATCCATGGTAGCAGATATAAGGGCTTAAGCTGCCTAAATCAGTTTTATCTGAAATCTGTCAGGTATTTTGCCCTTCTTACCTGCCTGTGGCTTAGTTTTTGCAGCAATGTGGAGCTTGTCCTTGCAGTCCTTATGATACGGGCTTTTCCTAAGCTGGGAGGAATTGTTTCATCTTCTCTAACACTGCAACTACCTAACTTAGGTATCAGAAAGTGACCACTTTCTGGAAAAGTCAACCATTACAGTCAAGCACTTGATTTGTGTTACTGTTTGGTTTACTTATGGCTTATTTAAATATTGCTTCTAATTTATCAAGGAGAAAAGTGAGAGGTTTTACTTTTCAATTACTTTTTTTAACTTGGGAACCCGTGAAAAAGAAAAGGAAACATGTATATAAGACTTATATTGCTGGTTTAAAAAAGAAAAGAATGGAAATAGTTATGGTATGATAGAGAACTTATTTTTATAAATAAATCAATCCTTAGCTACAATTAATACACTTAAGTAAAAAAAGTACTAACTATTCTGACCTCTTGCAAAACAAGATCCTCCCAGTGGGTTTTGAAATACAGTATTTGTTTTCATAGTAGCTAGGATTTCTTCGAGTTTTGACATGAATTATCTTACAGCTCTTCTGCAAAGAACTATTAGTTCTCTTCGGAGGTATATGACAAAAACGTTTTGTTCGCTATTGGTGAAAGCTGCCTCATACTGAAGGGGAAAGAGAATAAAATCCCCAAAACCAGTTTTGCAATTGCACAATTCTAGGTGCAATTCTCTGATTTTTCATGGACTACTACCCTGAAGTCTTAGTTTTGAAACTTACTTTCACATAAGTTTGAGGAATTAACTAATATCCTTATTAGATGAAAACGGCAGCTTTAATTCCTGTCTTGAAGGTACTCGTTAGTACTGTCATCTGGGATCTTTTGGGGTAACTACCTCTAGCTTCAGGTTTCAGAAAGAAAATTGTGGATTCTGTGAGTTGTAACTACTTAATTCTGTACATAGTAGAAGATTCTGTACATGCAGGTGTTGGTTCTGTAGAGAGAAGGTACTCTAAGATCCTACTCAGATTTATCTCAATAGCAGTTAATCTCCTATTGCGTGTGGTATTGTTTAAAGTTGAACATGAGTCTAGGTATTAAATAATTGCTAAAGATATAAGGAGTGCATACCTAGGGGATTAAAAAATGTCAGAGATGGACAGTACTGCTACCATGAGTAGAAGACCATTTTCTGTTACAGAGTTATAATTGAAATGTTTCATATTTAAATAGTTTAAAAGGTTCAGAAAAGTTCTAACTCATACAGTACAATTTTGGATGTTTTAGCAAGTTTACAGTTGTTTCACTATGCCTTAGAGAAATGCTGGCAATAGCTTCATTTGCTGTCTGGAGCAAATTTGCGATTTGCTGTCCTTTTTCTTGGACGTTTTCAGAAGTCTTCCAAATGGAAGTACTCAAATCTGATCCATACAGTTGTGCTGGAAAAAGTGTCACAATTTGGAGAGGCAATGTTCATTTGCACATGGTGCAATTTCTGGTAACCTTTTTAACACCTTTTCTCTGTTTACATGTGTATTGCAAGTAATTAACTTGTAGATCTTGATGCAGACTGGTATTTTGGACTAGTCTGCTTACTGTCTCTGTAGAACCTGGGTTACTGGAAGTTAGGACTGGCCGATGGAGAATTGCATTTGGTTTTGAAGTTATATTTATGGATTCTGAAGACAGAGTATTTGTAGTTTATTTTTAAAGATTAAGCAACAAAGCTTCCTACCTTTGCTCTGGAAGACTGCTTTGAAGGTGTATTTCATCATGCAATAGCTCTTCGTGGTTATCAGACTTTTTTCCTTCTTGGAAATTTTGTCTCCATGTTCAGTTAGCATGGTATGATTAATTTCCAACATACTTGTATCATTACACTTCATCAGATAAAAAAAATATACAAAGAATAAACATACTGTATTTGCAAGTCTCACTGTGCTCTGACTTCTAATTAATGTTACAATAGAAATTTGGATAGCCATTATGTATTTTGTTTTGCAGCTTGATATTCTTACCAAGAAACGTTTGCTGTAATTACCGTCATCACTTTCAGCTGGCTTAAAGTAAGGGGAAAGTAATTACTTAGTAGTGCTGAGTATCCTTACTTGAGTTTTATTTATTTTAATCATAATTTAAATCTTGGTCTGCCAAAAAACTAGCTAGCTCTGAGGTTGGTCTGAGTGGTATTGGCTACTGACTGCAGGACACTAATCTTGCAAAACATGAAATAATATTCCTCCCTTTGCAAGTCAGGGGCAGGATATTGACATCTTCTTCCTCCTTTTTGAGTTCTTATACTTTGGGGCTTCGCAATGAATTGATATTCCTGTCTGCTGGTTGCTGCTCTGGTCCATCTCCCATTTGTGTTTGTGTGGGCTGGTGTATTCACTTTACACTATTTGCTTCACAGTCTGGGCTATTTCATGCTACTAGTCATTCCAGTTCAGCTACGTAGAGCTTGAAAGCACTACTTTCTTAAGCTTAAAGCTTAAAGTAAATAGTCATATCTTATGTGTTTAAACTAGCTGTCCCAGAATGTGATGCGGCTTCTTTAAAAATGTTGGTTCGTGTATATCTATGTGCTTCATCAGCACAAGATGGAATTTGCTTAAAGGAGCAGTTCCATGGGTCTTACTTGTATAAGCCTAAGAAAGCCATTGTGTAATTCTAATGGGAAGCAACTTTAGTAATCACTTTGGTAGTTTCATAAATAGTGGTGGATCTTTTTTTTTTTTTTATGTTTCCTCAAGTAGGTGTAGAATTAGATTTTATTTGGGGCCATCAAGTTTTTGCAGATCTCTAGCTGACCACACAGTGAACCAGAATGCTAAGAACCTTCGTGAAGTTGTATTTGGCAACATGGAGAGAACTACTTGCCCAAGAAGAGTTCAGACCATGTAAGTACTTGCTTTATCCTGACCAAAAAAGAACTTACATGACCATAGCAGATCCTGTTTAACTCAGGACATTCCACTATCTGACTGAGCAGTGTCCCTTTGACAGTGGAATACTGATGCAAAATTAAAGAAAATTTACCAAAATAAGCTTTTTACTACTCTCTCTGTGCAGGCCTCTAGGTTGGGCACTTGTCTATGTAGGGTGGTCTTTGAATCAGTCATTCCATCACAGCTTCCTGGACAGGAGACAGATAACCAAGTCACCAAAACCAGAACCCTGCCTTGAAAAATGGTTGAGTTCTCAGTAGAACTGTGGTTCTTCACAGGCATCTACAACATATAAGGTAAGGCCAGATTGGATGGGGCTTGGAGCAATCTCATCTAGTGGAAGGTGTCCCTGCCCATGGCAGGGGGTTGGAACTTGATAAGCTTTAAGGTCCCTTCCAATCCAAACCAATCTGTGATTATATGGCACCAATAGAGATTACAATAAAAAACCAGAAATAACCTTCTGAAGCAAGTAGCGTACAGAACTTGTACAGCACTGCTTCAGAAATTCAGATTCTTGTGAATTAAAATGCTGAATTAATATACAGCTTCAACAGGCTGTATATTAATGTGTCATAAAACACCCTCCCTTGAAGTAGTCAGTGGTGCTCTATAGAATTCTAATTATGAGAAAGAAATGCATTCTGTCTTCCAGAATTGTCTTCGCTTCAGAAGATGTCAATTCACTAAATATTTTGTAACAACAATTTTTGGAAATAGCATTATGTGGAAAAAAGTAAATGTTTTGTTTGTGTTGGTAGCAACCACTTTAGTCTAACATTTTTATCTGTTAACTATTTCTTTGCGGATGAGAATTTATAAGATTTCAGGGAAAATACTGAATCTGATCCAATTTTTGATCTCAGTGAAAACGTCTTTTGTGAGAAGATGTGTATTACAATTATGTCTATTTTAAGCATTAGGTTGTTTGGCGATAAGGGATTTTTTTTTTTCTCTTTATATATATGTACATATATATAAAACCAGCCTTGTTGGACTTGAATTTTCAGAAAAAACATTGAGTTTTCTTTGATTTTTGTTAGAATTTAATATGAATTTCTTGAGTAGAAGACTTTGGATCCCTTTTGTCATGATAATAATCTATATGGAAGAATTGTTTGCTAGAGTTGAGTTCGTAGTAGAAATGAATGGATCTGCCATAGCAACTTGGTAATTACCTTGCATCAATGACAATGATTCAATGAAATGAGATTTGATCAGCCAGAAATGACCTGTGATCAGTCAGTGCTCTGAAATGACTTTTACCAAAGGGATAAAAATGTTTTATTTTAATTATTTTTACACGGTAGGATGTGTAACATAGTATTTTTAGCAGTAATACTAATCTTAAATCCTCTTTATCATAATGAGTCCGGGACATGCCAGAAATTTCATGCCCAGAGGATAAAAAAAAAAAAAAAGGTATAAACAAGATTGTAG
>NW_009917640.1:14392-15321 GCF_000696875.1 Nestor notabilis | reverse complement strand
AGACATAAACTGTGTATTTATTTGTTCCTTTAAGAAGCCCAGGAGAAAAGCAACATATATGTAGTAAGAAAAGTTGAATACTGTCATTCTGAAATGAAGTATAATTATGCTGAAGAATCATAGAATCACTTAAGTTGGAAAACACCAAAAGATCATCAAGTCCAAACTTTAATCCAGCACTGCCAAATCCACCACTAAATCATGTCACTGAGGACCTCATCTGCATTTCTTTTAAATACCTCCAGGGACAATGACCCCACCACTTCCCTGGGCAACCTGTTCCAATGCTTGACAACCCTTTTTTCTAATCTCCAGTCTAAACCTCCCCTGGCACAGCCTGAGGCCATTTTCTCTTATCCTATCACTTGTTCCTTGGGAGAAGAGACCAGCCACCTCCTGGATCCATCCTCCTTTCAGGTAGTTGTAGAGAGCGATAAGGTCCCCCCTGAGCCTCCCCAGGTCCCTCAGCCGTTCCTCATCAGACTTGTGCTCCAGGCCCTCCACCAGTTCCATAGCCCTTCTCTGGACCCACTCCAGCACCTCAATGTCCTGAGATCCTCCTTGAAGGCCAAAACTCTGTTGTGAGCTGCTACGTAGCCTGAACAACATGAAACACAGTATTTTCCCAAATCATTCCTATATGTAAGTATTAGATGTTGGATGGCTACTGTCCTAGAGCAGTTACAGGGAATGACTTTTAATAATGGTGTCTTAATTACTTAAATTCCCAAGTCATCTGTGGCTGCTGTTTCATTACACCCCTCTATTTAGATGCATATATGCAAAGGAGATTGGGTAAAAGGCCGGGAATTTTGTAATGGGAATTGTCGTTCTGAATGGAGCCACTCAGTGGCTCCTGTAGACATTTCAAGGAAAATGGCTCAAAGGATATGTGTCCCGTCTGGTTGGGGGTTAAGATGTGGTGCTGG
>NW_009917640.1:6289-14361 GCF_000696875.1 Nestor notabilis | reverse complement strand
TGCTGAACCTGTAAATGGTTCACGCTTGAACAGCCTTCTTTGCTTTACAATTTCATGTGTGAGTTGGGTTTGCTTGGTGGGTTTTTGTTAGGATAGTACAACCTGGCACTGTGCTCACACTATACTGTTACTGGAGTGAGCAGTCTTGTGACAAAACAAGAGCAAAAAATTGCACACCCTCTCAACCCCCTCAAAGTGAGAATCTCTGTAAAATCTAAAAATGTGTGTCCTACTATCACTAAGAGCATTTTAGGACCTTATAGTCTAGAACAACTTTTGGTTGTTAGCTGCATCTTTGACAGCATTTTACATGGAATTATAGGTGAAAACTCATTGATGTTTTTTTTTTAAATACTCCTTTGATTATTTTTTTCTTTCTTACATAAAATACTTTTTTGATTATTTTCTGTTTTCTTCCATAAAATAAAGATGTCATGAAGGCAGTTACAAGGTAGATTCCTTCATGAAGCCAGAAGTGTTCATTGAGGAGGGCGCAATGGCTTGGCTTCTGCGTGTAGGATCTCACTCTGTGCATTGCGTAGTAGTTTAAGTCTTAAAGGGGATGGGGGAAGTCTCTTCCTGGTGATGAAATCGAACAGTCGGTAAAGAGACTGTGCAGATAGATGTAACTCAGTAAAGTTTATTTCACATGCATTGCATTTCTGAATCTGAGCTGGTGCTTCTTTCTTTCAACATGAAAAGATGAGTTTGGCTTTTTTATTTGTTTCGTTTAGACTGTAAAAGAAATATGCTCTTTATATGTTGGTAGTTTATAGAAGTGTTTATATCCTTCTATGTACTTCGCACTGTGTGGAATTTTGGCTTTACTGGAGATCTGTCAAATTCGCCACATACAGCTTGTGATGCATTGAGTGTTTCTATGTTTGTGGGTGGAGCACAGTGTACACAGAAGTTCACCATGTAGCTCAGGTAAGTTTAGTACTGTAAAGGAAAATCTACAATTTCTTGTTTTCTTGAGTTGGATAAAATAATTCAATGAAGTTTTTATTAAGTAGTCAGATGTTTGGATCTGAAAGGCTTTAGCAAGTAGCTGTCAGTGTCCTGAAAGGATGTTGTAAACAAAGGGTAAAAAAACACCCTGAAAACAGTCAATGGTTGTTCTAAATGAATCCTGTGTTATTAGTCATACTGGAAACTTGTTTGTAGTACTTAGTTGGGAACACTTACGTTTTGCCTCAGTCTAAGCATTATCTCATGCCTATTCATGTGGTTATACATTTATTTCCCAAGCAAAAAAATCATGTTCAGTCATTGAGCTATTAACTGTCAGAGTGTAGAATATTCAGGGGGAGTCAGCCTTAAATTACTGCAAAATGTTGGCATGTTAGTTCCAAGGGTGTATTCAAAAAGCATTTTATAGTTTCCATTACTTCCCAAACCTAAAGGTCACTGTTTGAAGGGAAGTAGCTCCCAAGACAAGTTATCTTCATATCTGACAGTTATTACTCCAGACATTTCAGTTATATTTTATTGAAGTTTTTAAAGAAAGCTGCAGTCGGGGTTTCACATGTAGGAATATGGTCAGTTGACAGGTAGTTTAAAAATACTACTATTATGCAGCAGCTAACACATAATGTGCTGGTGGTTTTTTAATGTTGGAAGTATTAATCATTCATATTTTGTTACCTTGGAACTTTTACTGACAGTAATATCACAAGCACTCCTGCAAGTCTTACTTTTATTTTGGAGATTTTTCTAAAAGTACATTTATCTGGATCTACCTTTCATAACATTTGTAGAAAGTTTTCTGGAGTTAATCAAAAGGGTTGCGTGTGGGGCTTTTCAGTGTTACATGTTCATGCTATGTATACTTTGTGATAAACTGTTCAGAAAAAGAGCCCCACAGTCCTCCTTCAAACATTTCCTTTAAATGAGCTTTATTCTGGAACAACTGAACATAAATACAGACAAATGCCAGCGGATTAAATTAAAAATCCTTGGCAGGCATCCTTCCATACTTTTGGGAGACTAAGCCTCACACAAAAGTAAGTTGCTATGTGATAAGTTTGTGTGTCGGTTGATTTACGGTAATGGCCCATGTTCTGTTCTTAGCCTGTAGGAAATGCATTCTAATTTAAGCTATTTTATTAACCTTTCCCTCTGAAATCTAAATTAACAGAGTTGTGAACTGTTTGTGTATTTAAACCCTGAGACCCAAATCCTGTTGTTGTATCTAGAGTCTATTGTATTATTGCCACACTGTAAGTTACATGAAAAACAAGGAAGAAAACAAGTTTAGATTTCTAAGCAAAACTCATTTCCTAGTTCATTTAGGGCAGTTTTAAATTAATAAAATGTGCAAGTGTTTTACCCTGCTTCCTAAGGAAACAAAGCTTATGTGATCATGCTGTGTGCCTCTGCTGACTGCCGGTCTCTTACCTCCTCCCCCTTTCCCCAATAACTTTTGAAACTACTGGCCAATTTCAAATAGATTTGACAGGAGTAAAGGTCTCAAAGATATCGGGTTCCTACTAGCTTCATGGAAATAGGTGGCTGGATGGAGAAGAGAGACCCTATTCATATGTCTGCTTTGGAAAAAACTCTGGAATGAGATCAACTGTATTATTAGACACGAGCAAATCCTCATGGGAGTGAGAAGTTATGAATGCATTAAATAAGGGAAAAGCTTTGACTGGATTTCTCACCTTCTTAGGCATTAGGGGATCCAGCACAAGAGTCATAACCATAGGAAAGCAGCCTTCAGTAGTTCTATTGCTCACAGACCTGTTTGCTACTCAGTGAAGTGGGAAAGTATCTGATCATTCCTGGAGCCATTGAATTAATGAGGAAAAAGTTGAAAAGAAAAAAAAAAACAAAAAAACCCCACCTTTTAGGGATGTCCTGCTTCAGTTTTCTTTGTAAATTCACTTCAGAGTCACACTGCTAGCAGAGAGCTGAATGGACAGTATTGCCTGAAGTATAGAAGGGGGTGATAAAAGAGGAGATGCATAAAAGAAGATAAAGCACTTGGATGTGTGCATGTTAGATGAATGCAAACCTGCCAGTTTTTGTATTTTGAAGTAGTAATTTAATCCCAAATTAAAGTGCTCAAATTGTTTGTCTTTACGTAATTTTTACTCTCTTATCACTGTTTGTGTGTAGTTGCCCATTCCATATTTATTATTCCAACTAGTAACCAGTGCCCCTGATTTTTCTGGACTTTTGCCTTTGGCCTTTTTACTCCAATTGCTTAGATTCTTTCAGTGAAGTGGAATGTTGGGTCTGATCACCACTGGGAAAGAATTGGAAGAAATATCTAATGTTACAGGTGCTGACAATTACCACTGCAGTGCATTTTAGTATTCAGTGTCTTTCTAATTTTAAGTGATTCAATTGCATAGTGGTCATTAAAATTGAGGGGAAAATTAGTAGCAGCTTTCTGTAGCTTAGCACCTTCAGGGATTAACATTGTTTTAGTGCAAATGTTCTGTAGCTTTAATCAGTTCCTGCCTTTTTTTGAAAAGTATTTCATTTTTTACAAAGATATCATTTGGTTCTTGGTATACATGGGTTTCAGACTGGAGGAAAGTACTCTCATGAACAACAGCCTTTAGAGTAAGTACTGGAAAAATATTAAAGAGCACTTTAAGGTAGTGAAGCATAGCCTGGATAGATCTTGACCAGACCATATCACAGCTGTCAAAATTCAGTAGCTAAAAGACTGTTTCAGTATGGGTGGGATTAAGCTTCACATAAGTAGCTGATTGTAGAGGTACGTGAATGTGTTGTTTCTGAGGAATGTGAAGATTAATCAAGGAAGTTTTCCAGAGACTTTAAATAAAGGGATATAATGCCATTAATGCAGTTTCTTGCTCATTAGGTTTCTTCCCAAGCACCCATACAACTACTCTTACCTGTATTTAAGACACATCTGATGTGCTTGCTATTGTCACTTAACATTTTTTATTCCAAAACTATCTGACCAACCTGTCTTCCTGAAATATGGGTAATCCCCATATCCCGGTAATTCTTACAGGGTAAATGAGACAGGATGAAAGAAACAAATTAAACATGCAAATAGACTTAATACTGATCTGCAAATGTCACATAAGTTGTATGTCTATTTTCTGTGTATTTGCATGGTCTACTTAGTCATGGTATATATTCAAAATTACATGTATAGTTCCGGTCATCCACAGCCAAGTAATGCAAATTGAAATTTGGAGGAAGCTGGTATGATATGAGCAGTAGGGAACCTAACATATGTGTAGCCAAAGCTATAACTTAACCTTGTGCTTCGGTTCAACAGAATAAGTACTGATAGAGAAAAATAATTACGTATTAATTATTGAGACTGAACACTAGAGAGGGAGAAGAGTGCTGTCAGCTAGGGAACAGTGTCTGTCCAAAAGCTGATGGATGCAAGTTATGTGTGTGTGTGTGTGTGTGTGTGTGTGTGTATGTTTAGGAGACAAATTAGAAAGAAGTGTCCTAAACAGCTTTCCAACTAGACTAGTGAGATTAAGAAACTCTTTTAATAACTGAAACTTATGAAAGGGTTTATGTGACATTATTTCCTGTGATTGCAAAGAGTTGGCCTTAGTGAGGTCTCAGGAAAATGATGTTCAGATTTTAGTACAATGTCAAAGTCTTCAAAGAAGTCCTCGTCCTCTTTCCCCTGAACAGACCAGTGGGATTTTATGCTGAGAGCTTTTTTCTGGAATGATGTCAAATATGGACAGTCAAAATACAGTGCTGCCAATTTCCAGGGAAATGCAAGTAAGAATAAGGTATTTAGACTGTTGAACAGAGCTGTCTTTTCATGTTACTGTTTTCCCCACCCCAACAACCCATCCAAGTCTGCTGGACCAGATGCGCTGCATCCAAGGGTGCCTAGAGAGCTGGCCTTTATGAAACTGCTCCCTATCAAATTCGAAGTCTCACAGACTGGGAAAGAAATCCCAAACAATTGGAGAATGTCAAACCTTCCACCAGCCTTCAGAAAATACTGGATTGATGCTCAAAGAAACTACAGGTCGGTCATGCTCACTTTGATTTTTGGGAAAGTTATGGAGCAACTCCTCTCAGGGCATATTTCTTTGCACATCAAAGAGGAGGTGGTGGCTGGGAGCTGCTGGCGTGGATTTACCAAATGTAAATCATACCAGACCACGCAGACTGTGTCTGCCTCTACCATGCCTCTTGTGATAAAGCAGCTGGATATGTGCCTGACGGGAGAGCGGAGATGCCATTTGTCTGGACTGTGGCAAGGCTTTCAGCATTGTTTCCTACAATATTGCATCCAGGTTGGATGGGTAGAGAACAAGATAGATAGAAAACTGTTTGAGTGGTCTCTTCTCCCAAGTACCAAATAATAGGACAAGAGGAAACGGCCTCAGGCTGTGCCAGGGGAGGTTTAGACTGGATATTAGAACAATTTCTTCCCTGAAAGGGTGGTCAGGCATTGAACAGGTTGCCCAGGGCAGTGGTGGAATCACCATCCCTGGAGGTATTTAGAAGATGTAGAGATGGGGCCCTTAGTGACATGGTTTAGTGGTGGCCTTGGCACTGCTGGGGCAATGGTTGGACTTGATGATCTTAATGGTCTTTTCCAACCCAGTTGATTCTATGACTCTGTGACTTAGAGGACAGTGGTTAATGGGTTGTATGGTCCTGGAGGCTGCTAACAAGTGAAGAGTAACAGTGGTCTCTTCTGTGACCTGTCTGGTTTCACCTATATCTAACAGTAACTTGGAGGAGGTGACGGAGTGCACATCCATTAAGTTTCTAGTTGACACCAAACTGAAGTGACCAGTGGCTGCCCTCAAGGGCAGGATTGCCACCCAGAGAGGCCAGGCTGGTGAAACAAGCTAGCAGGAGAAGTATGAAAGTGATGGGGAAAAAGCAAAGCCCTGGCCAGGACCAGGAGAGCACCTGGAAGGGGATGGACTGGGGAGCAGCTCTGAAGGTAAGGCCCTTGAACCTCAGTGCTTGGATGTTTTTAAGAACCAGCTGGATAGAGATCTGAGCAACCTGGTCTGACTTCTGAGCTGGCCCTGCTTTGGGCAGGAGGTTAAATTGGAGGTCCCTCCCAGTAAATGACTCCCTGAAAAGCTTTCAGGATAGAAATCTGCTTCCAGTCTGGCTCACACTGCAGTGTACAGCTTAATGAGGGATGGATGGAACAATTCATCACAGAGCCTTCTTCAGCCTTATCCTCTTTCCCCAGGATCCAGATATTCCATCAAAAGGGAAACCTGGAACCTCCTTGGGCAGTGTGTCTTGGTCTTTCCTCATCTATTAGAATAAAGTGCCTTCTGCTACAAACCTGATAGAGCAGTATTCTAGGGTCTACTGTGGTTACCTCTGCACCAGTAAATTAAAAGTTCCTGGAATATTCCCAGATGCAGAGGCCAAGTGGTGGAGAAAAGTCTTATGTCCTTGCTATTATACTCTCTCAGCCTCCTAGAGAGAGTGGCTGCATGCAAACTGCCTCTTGGAAGTGGTCCATGGGATGCTCCAACTCCTGCCATGTGCCTCATAGGCTGTTTAGTGAGGTGGTTGCTGGCATCAGCCACAGACACGCTGTGACCTTTCTATTGTATAGACATCTATAATAAGAATATATCCTAGTACCTGGCAATGATCCAAATTTGTACTTGGTTTACTGTACAGATGTCGGCTTCTTGCACTGCAATCATTAAGAGGGCCACAGTGCAATGAATGTGTGGGTTTGAGAGTGTGAGAAGCAAAGAAGCACTGTCCAAAATATTTGGGAACCCCTGCCATGCAAAATAGTGAATCCAGATGGAATTTCATCAGTTGATGTGGAGCTAATATGATGGCAATTTATGTGGAAGGCTTCTGCAGCATGTAGTAAAACCTGAGAAAAAATAGCAATCACTTATGTCAGCTGTTTTGCTCTAGAGTAGATGTAAAGCATTCGTCAAGAAGGAAGATACTTTTTCTTTCAGGATGAAGTAATGTTTCTCTCATAAATAATATTTCAGGAGGGAAACGCAAGAGTGGAGAAAGGCAGGATTTTTATCTTAAACTTGATTTTTGTAATTGGTGCTTATATTTTTATACTGACTGATGTAACCAGCAAGATTTTTTGGCTTACAGGGTACTTTGTTATTTTTCTTAGCTTTCTAGAGTTTGCTGTTACAAAAGCAACTTCTGCTTTCACGTTGTCATCACTGTATTGTGCAAGTCTAGTGTACTCATTTTATTACCACACCCAGGGATGTCATGGTTACTGTTGAATGATTTCCCTGGAGATAATAGTGGCACAGCTTTAAAAAATCAAGACCAGTCACTGATTGACTTAAGAAATAAAAATGGTATAATGCTTTCCAGATTCAAGCTTGTAACAATACTTTCTTTGTTTAAGCGTCAGCATCACTCATTTGTAGGTCATATTCTTTTAACCCTGTACATGAATTTTCATTAATGTTTTCCTCTTTTAAGTTCATAGATATTTGCATAGTGAATACTTATTTTTACCAAAGTATTGATTCTATCTTAGTTCAGAGTCTGTGCAGCAGAAGAAGTAGCCGATATTTAACCAGCAGTAGCAAGGCTGATTCTGAAAATCACAGCCTGTCTGTCTTGCAAGAGTTCCAGCTCTCAACTGAGAAAAGAAAGTTGCTGTGTCCTACAGTGCCTGGTGTAATCCAAGCATGTAAGGGTTGTCTTATTTTTGAGTTAATGTAGCATTCAGTGTTGCCCCGTATATTATGGCTAATCTCTATGGTAAATAATTTACTCTCAATACCACCCCTAGGCAAGGTCATCAGTAGGTGACTTCACGATAATTTAGCCGACAGCTTTTAATATCTTTTCCTAGCAAGATTTTCTAGATGTAAATTTGTGCAAGTGTTGAAAAATAAGTCAGCAAAGCATTTGTTTTGGTTTAGCGCTTGAGATTATTAAGATGGCTTTTTGAGTATTGAAAACATATGGCTTCTTACTGTGGGTTTTTTGTTGATAAAAAACACCCTGATTGGTCTTCCATCCTCTCTAGTTCTCAAAGACCCAGTTGAACTGGCATTAATAGGCAGCATGGAAAGACCAAGCTCTAGTAAGACTGTTGTAGAAATACTCCCCCC
>NW_009917640.1:478-6258 GCF_000696875.1 Nestor notabilis | reverse complement strand
TAGGGAAGGGGTTGAGAGATGCTCAGGACAGGGCAATGACAAAAGATTCTGTTGTTACACGAGTCTTCAGGGCCTTCCTGTTTCAACGCAGGGGTCACATCTGCTGTTAGAAACTGCAGGTCTTGATAAAGACAGAAAAGGACAACACAGCTGCTCCATGCTGGTGGGCTGCTGTGGAATTTCCCCCTCCCCTCCACCTCACATTCTTCATTAATATTTCCCTGGTGAAAGGACATTTGCTTAGACAGTATGTTTCAGAGTCAGCATCTGTCTGCAAGGATGTAGATGTTGCTATCCTCTGCTAACCCTGCTGATTGCTAATACAGTTTGAAATACTGTGATTAGAAGCAAAGCACAAGGACCTCTGCGTGCTGCTCCAAAGGTGAAGGAAAAGTGGAAGATGAGTGAGGAGAGCTAGAGGTGATTCTGTTACAGGCTGTAGGTTAACTTGTACAATTAAAACTCTATGAGTTAGTTCACACACTGGGAATAGTTTAATTTCAAAATCAGACCTAAGTATCTGTAAGTTTACTCTGTGTAAAAATTGTTAAATCATTTTCAAAACAAAGAAGGGAAAATTAAAATATTATAGGTTAGGATTTAAGTATGTAATGTAAATAGAGGGAGCTTGGGGGGAGAGACACACAACATATAGCTGCTATAGCCTGCCAGGACAAGAAAAGACAAAATCCGTATGTCTAAATATTTTTTTTTTCTAGCTTGTGGAATTGTGGTATCCCTTAAAAATATTTTAGATAACAAATACTGTTAGAAAGGATTGTCAAAATACTCAAGTTATACAAAGAGAAAACATGGCCAGCAGTGCAAATACAGTGAGACTTTCCAGCATGATTTTTTTTTTTCTTATAAATTAGTAATGTCATAATGAAAAATTGTTATTGGAAATTAGCTCACTGTTAGTATTTTTCTTCAGATTCTGCCTTGAAAGAGGGAGCATGCAGGCACTGCTATGTAAATGGCTTCTCCTTTCAGTGCATAACCTTTAATATTTATTGCCTTAGATATAACTCTCACATCTAGTGTAATGTAGTAATGCAAAGATTATGTAGCAAATATATTTTTAATGCAAAATTCAAATGCACTGTCTGTATAAAGTAATTTTCATGCAGTCTTAGAATTTTCCATGAAAAAAAATGTGCTGGCTCATATTTTAATGACGTTTCTTTTTCCCCCCTTTGTGAAGCAGCTTCCTGTAAACATCAGTAGCTAGAAGGAAAAGTACTTGAGAAGCTTTTTGGTTTACTTCCAAGATATCTTCTGCCTTATGATTGAGATCACTTCTTTCTTCATCTGTAAAAGACAAACACTGGGCAGGGTGAGAGGTGATGGGAAAATGACAGTTTTGTCATGAGCTTCTATTTCTTGGTTATATTTCTAAGCTTAAAATACTGGTATAATGGCTGTGTGCTGAGTGTGATTTCTGATTAAGGGAACACAGCTTTCTAAATGGTTCTATGTTCATCTTGATGTGTGTTTAAAAAAAAACGATCTAAAAAAATCCCAGCAAACAATAAAGCAGATACTCAAGGAGAGCAGTGTATCAGTCACAGTCAGTCTTTTGTCTGCTGGGACCTCTAGCAGATTGGCTCATTCTCTGTATAATTGTTTAGTCCTTCACTGTTTTACATAGTGTTTTCTTGAATGATCTAAAAGAGGAAGTAGAACGCACGTTAATTACATCTGCAGATGATATGAAGCTAGAGAGCTATAGCAGCTGGAAGAAATATAAATTGATCTAGAGAGCAGGAATCTACAAAATGAGGCTTACTTAGGAAACGTTGTCCAAATCATAGACAAGTTATATGTAAAACTAACTTGGTGAAGTGTTGATGTTAAGCATTCACACATTCAGTAAGCAAGGTCTATTTATCTTGATATCCCACCCAACTGTTTCCTGTGCTATCCTGATCTTTAATAATTTCTAGTGAATCTTCCTGGACTTGTTTCCAGTTTCAGTGTTCTGGGTTTAGTGATGAAGGATAAATTTCTTGGCTTATTTGAAAGCGAAAGCTAAGCACTATGTGGAAAAGCTAATCCATCCTTTTCTGTGATTCCTCCCTCCCCCTCCTCCCCCTCCCCCAAAGAATATTCAACTGTAATAGAATCATAGCATCACAGACTGGTTTCACCTGGAATGGACCTTAAAGCTCATCCAGTTACAACATTACAACATCCTGCCACGGGCAGGGACACCTTCCACTAGAGCAGGTTGCTCCAAGCCCCTGTGCCCAACCTGGCCTTGAACACTGCCAGGGATGGGGCAGCCACAGCTTCTCTGGGCAACCTGTGCCAGGGCCTCAGCACCCTCACAGGGAAGAACTTCTGCCTAAGAGCTCATCTCAGTCTCCCCTCTGGCAGGTTAAAGCCATTCATTCCCCTTGTCCTGTCCCTACAGGCCCTTGTCCAAAGCGCCTCTCCAGGTTTCTTGTAGCCCCTTTAGGCACTGGAGCTGCTCTGAGGTGTCCCCTTAAGGAGCCTTCTCTTCCCCAGGCTGAACCAGCCCAGCTCTCTCAGCCTGTCTCCAGAGCAGAGCTGCTCCAGTCTTTGGAGCACCTACGTGGCCTCCTCTGGATTTGCTCAAGCACGAGGTGATTAGAATTCTGTCTTAGTGCTATAAGTTACATCTGCCCCAAATTCTGAAAACTTGGATCAAAAATTGTGCCATTTTGTGCATCTGTTCCTTTACCAGCTTACTCTTCAATTTGGGATGCCACCAGTACTCCAAAGCAAAACTGTCCTGAGATTTCTTTTTTTTTCATGTTGTTTAACTAATGGCTTGTGCTTTACCATGATGCTTTGGAAGTGAAATGGACCTTGACTGCATTTATGGCTTATCAGTCTCTCACACTAGGCTCTTTAATGGGGAGGGGGAATACCAACCAGTTGTAATTTGCTCAGATAACAATGTTACTATTGTTAGTTCTAACATTTCTGTTTGTTAAACAGGCGGTAGAAAAGCTTGTTGTGATGAATTATTTCATGTTGAAGAAAGAGCTTAAGAGGGGTTTTGGTACACTTTGCATGACATCTTGTGTGAAGGAGGCAAACCAGATTTGGCATATCCAGTATCACATGAATTTTTGGGTTAAATTAGGCTGTGTCTGTATGTCCCATGATTTTCTGCACTGAGGTGCTTGACATAGTTGTAGCCCAGATAATTCTCTCGTACAAGTGTCCTAAGTTAGATTAGATGACTGGGGGGGGGGAGGGGAAAGATACAGAATATTTATTTTGCAGAAGTCTTGTGGGGGTTTTGGGTTTTTTTGGTTGGTGGTTTGGTTTTGGTTTTTTTTTTCAGTTGATATTTGAGCACCTGCCTAATAATTTTAAGCCTCCTGGTCATGGGCTTGCTTTGTTCACCTTTTGCGGGCCTCCTAGGAGTTGTCCATAGATCATAGTGTATAAGACACAGAAGTGAACACATTGAAGTTTAATGTAAGGAAGTGCATAACAGTCAATTGCTTTGTACAGAGACTGAATTAGCGACTGTTCTGTGTCAGACTTGGAAATGAACACCTAAAAATATAGCCAGCCAAATTCATTGTGTCCCTGTAGCAGCATGGCAATTCTGTCCAGTGCTCCTCTCTGCGGGCTCGCATGTTGGCAGCAGTTCATCAGGCTGGCATGTGTTTCTTGCTCTGCTCTTAGCAGTGTGACCTCTTCCCCTCTATGTTATGAGAATTCATCAAGAAAGGTAGTATGCACAAAGCATGGTTTCATCTCTTTCAGTGCATCAGCTTTTATAAAAAAGAGGACATTGTTTTTCTTACAGATTTTCAGAAATCCTTTCACAACAGAGGTCTGTGCAGATGAGGATGTATTTTTGCAGTTTCAGAACTCCATGTTGCACTGGTAGTATTGATTTATGTAATGTGTTTAAGTAAAAGGCTGAAGTGCTGGTGTTTGTTTATCATAATAATTGCTTTTGAAATGTCTGCTGTGTGGTTGGCATGGTTTTGATTGTCTGTGGAGCCAGACTTTCAGCTGAAATCTATTGTTATTCACTGTAACCTGTTCTAGAATTATTCATATTTTATTTTGTGCAGAGTAAACTGTAATTTGGACAGTGCTTGTTTGTCCTGATTAAACGTATTTGCCCATGCCTTATCTAAGTTGATTATATTAAAAGCATAAGACAAAAAGATGTACTCTTCTTGCTATTTCTTCCAGAGTGTAAGTAGAAGATTGTGTTGCTATTTATCTGTGCTACTGTGCTTCTCTATCTCTGTGGCTACTATTCGAGTGTGGCATGAATTCTTTATCCGTATAGTATGATGGTGGCTTGCAAGTGATGAAAAACAGTTTCCTCTACACAAATGTCCATCTTTGTTAATGCTGTCAAACAGCAAGTGTGATATCCAGGGAATACACATCACTCTGTGGGTTAGTGATAATGTAATCTAATTTCCAAAAATAAATTAAATGCATCTTTTCATCTACAGCCATCAGATGTGTGTAAGTACAGGAAGACAACATGTTGGAGACAGTACATGTGAATTTGAAAGAAAGATCAATGGCTAATTTAAGATTAAACGTTTGGGTTTGCCTCATTTTCTGAGAAATTAACATTGCTGAAGACGCTGATGATGGTATTGTGTGTTGCTGCAGAAACTTCAACAGATAAAATACTCAAGTTGAAGGACTGTTACGTGTTTCAAACAATGCCTTTAAAGTCTTCCTGAGCAATTTTTCAGCAAACCCTCATATACAGCAGTAGTAAACATCATTTTTTATAAAGTGTTAACAAATGCTACGCTTTGTTTTCATGCATTTCTTTAATTTGGTTATGTTCCATGCCATCCCAAGTAAAATTAACTAAATTGAGGAGACAATGGTATGGAATGGCATTTCTGATGTTAATAGGTGAGGTACCGCGACACAGACTGAACTCCTCCCTGGCATGTACTACTATATGGTATTTTTTTGAGAAGTTATTAACGTGTATTTGAGTTGAGAAGATAAGTAATGGTTCTATTCATAGGGAAATGCCACAACAGTTATGTCAATCCTTCTAATAATACAAGACGTGAGAGAGGACACCTTCTCCTTCCGTATACCCCTCAGCAACTTCATGTTTCGGCAGGAGTTTCCAGTCAAGACCAAAGCAGTTAGATGCCTCCTTCCTGAAAGATACACTTCTGCTGTAGCTTAAGCTGCCAAAGTCTGGATGGTGTCAGAAAACCCACTCTGCTTTTCTCTGGGTCTGACACCTCAGATAGTTTTTTGTCAAACCAGGCAAATGGTGGTGCTTCTAGATATGGAGAGGCATCATAGAATCACAGAATCAGCTAGGTTGGAAAAGACTTTCAAGATCACCAAGTCCAACCTTATCCCAGGACTGCCAAGTCCACCACTAAACCCATGTCACTAAGGGCCTCTCATGGCTTCTGTAAGGTGTGTCGGCTGTCGAAGTGTACCTGAGGATAGTTCAAATTCCACATCATCTACCCACTGCAGAGTTAGGCCCTGCCTGTCCAGCTCTGGGGGCAACAACACAAGAGGGATGTGGGGCTGTTGGAGCAGGTCCAGAGAAGGCCACAGAGATGCTGCAAGGGCTGGATCTGCTCTGGGGACAGGCTGAGAGAGCTGGGCTGGTTCAGCCTGGGGAAGAGAAGGCTCCTTAAGGGGACACCTCAGAGCAGCTCCAGTGCCTAAAGGGGCTACAAGAAACCTGGAGAGGCGCTTTGGACAAGGGCCTGTAGGGACAGGACAAGGGGAATGAATGGCTTTAACCTGCCAGAGGGGAGACTGAGGAGAGA
>NW_009917640.1:0-372 GCF_000696875.1 Nestor notabilis | reverse complement strand
GGGAGCAACCTGGTCTAGTGGAAGGTATCCCTGCCCGTGGCAGGATGTTGTAACTGGATGAGCTTTAAGGTCCCTTCCAACCCAAAGCAGTCTGGTATTTGATTATGCTTTGCTTCTCTTAAGATAACACACATGACCCTATTGAAACAGCCTTAATGTCTTCCTTCACTTGCCTCAAGCTGTTGACTATTTTTTTATCCTGATCTAGTTTTGCATGATTGTACTTTAGCTGATACTGCTTTGTATGTGCAGCTGAGCTATTTTTCCTTTAACACAATGGAAACATCCATTTTCTGTTGTTTCTGCCAGACCAGGTAGAACAAATCTGTTCAGACTTCCCATTGTCCGGGAAGCCAGGGACCTGGTCAGGAA
>NW_009917639.1:2858-95537 GCF_000696875.1 Nestor notabilis | reverse complement strand
CGTTGCTGTTCCTGGACAG
This sequence comes from Nestor notabilis, assembly GCF_000696875.1. Taxonomy (NCBI): domain Eukaryota; kingdom Metazoa; phylum Chordata; class Aves; order Psittaciformes; family Psittacidae; genus Nestor; species Nestor notabilis. The sequence continues at coordinate 95,518 of NW_009917639.1, read as the reverse complement.
GCAGGTTTTACTGGTGTCAGCTTCAGTGACTGTCAAGGAACAATCTCATAATTTCCAACTGCCCCCATTTTAAGAAAATAAATCGAGGACACAAAGGTTTTTAAGACAGTGAATTAATGACAGTGTAGACTGATCGTTCATTTTATCAAGCACTACTTTTGACCTACACAGAGAAAATACTGCCTGTTCTTTTGTATGTCTGTGAATTCCTTGGTTTTAAGTCTTCCTTTTACCATAATGTGAAAATACCCTTGTCCTACAAACAGTTCTCCTCAACCAAAATGAGATGAGCTGTGGTGAGTAATGGGGAGCTGTGTGAAGGAAGGAAGCATTACCAACCAGTGATGCTAGAATTCCATAAATTTCCCTTTCATAGCAGGCATGCCTTCAGTTACAAGGGTCATTGAAAGCAGTATTACCATGATTCTTAATGTCAATTAGGTTTTTTTCCAATTCAACAAAAAAATCATCTGGATTGTCCTCAGTAAAGTTGGTGTAATTTCTGACCAAGGAATCATATAGTGTGTGTTGTAGGAGTAAAACAGCATGTAAAATGTAACAGCAGTTTTCAGTGATTTATAACCTCTAGTTTTCTATGATTTTTAATCATTAAAGAGTATGTAAAAACATATTTTATACACAATCTTTTATCTTACATTTATTTTTATATTTCTCCATAGCAATTTATTGCAATAGATATATCACCATTACTATAGACATTTATAGTGCCATTAAAATTCAATGCCACCATAAATTCATGCTCCTTAAAGTGTTGACATTTGTAACAGCTTCCACAAGGACATATTTTATACTGAAAGTGAAACTTGGAGTAGAAACTTTTGTTGAATTTAAGATGTAGGAAAGGAAATAAATGTCTTTTCTCTGTGTTCAATAAATTCAGTAACTTGGGTGAGACAAACTGTATTATACCCCACTTTCAGATTTCAAGTTCAAAGTAAAATGCAATATACATAACAAAAGTATAAAGCAATTACTTACTGGCTGATACACAAAATATAGGCAGTATATAATAAGCTATCTGAGCAAGAATTAATATCCTGATTCTTCCTAAGGCACTTCAAGGGTCTTTGCTGTCCCTACAGGCATCAGTCAGGAGAGGAGAGGTTGGTCTCCACTGCTCTCTGGGGCAGCCAGTCAGTGCTTCCAAGCTGCTCTTCTCCACAAGGTCAGTTGTAGCTGATGGTGCTGACAGCTCAGCAAGATTACCCAACTGTTCCTGACCATCCTGACCTGACTGACGTGCCTTCCTGTTTTGTTTCTATCCCCCACCACCTCCCGATCTCCCTTGGGATTTTATACTTTTCTATGTTGCTATTTTTTCCTCTTGAATCCTTGATTCTGTCTCAACAGTCTCACCTCTCCCTAGTTTTCACCTTACTTGCCTTGCTACAGACTTTCTTACAGCTTTTTCTCAGCAATCTCAGTGAAGTTTTGGCAGCTGTGCAGGGTCAGAGCTGGGCTGTGCAGTCAAGATACACCGTCTGCTAAACTGCCTGTGGTGGGGTGGAGTTTACAGCAGAGATTAGAGATGGTTACAGATGACGTTTTTGGTTTATATGTTGGTTTATATGGCTCCTGTTCTAAGTGCACAGAGGTTTTTTAGCCTATGTGTCCATTTGTTATTAGAACTCACCTAAACTCCCTCCCTCCCTTCTAAATTGGGAACCTTATATTTGTGTCCTTTGCACTGCTTCATCACAGGTAGTGAGCACAAGCCAAATTATGATGTTTGGTGCTTAGGGTTTTTTTTATTCTCTTCCAGTCAGAATCAGAACAGGGTCCCATCCGTAGAGGAGTCTATTATATCCCTTCTGAAGTGAAAAAGCTACTGACACAGTCCATGTCTTCATGGAGGTGCCTCTCACTGAGAATTCTTTGTAAAGACTCCAGCTGCATGGAATACTTCCCCAGTCCTTTTGCCGTCACTTCTGAGGGTGCTAAAGCCCACTTTAGCTCTGGAAGAAAACAGCATAAAATCACCACTGAAACAAAAGTGGTTTCCTTCCTCCCCATCGTTGCAGAATCAGGCAGGAATCTCTCTCTCTAGTGTTAGTTTCTTTATTCAGGGAAAAAATAGACTGCTGAGTAAGTATCAGCATGGAGTTGAATGTAATGTGCAAGTGAATAGCAAGTTGATTTTTCTGTTGCTAATTTTTTTATAGAAATTCAAAAATGAAAATATATTTTGACAGTTCAGAGTATCTTTGGTAATGGTCAAAATTAACATTAACCTTTACCTTGCCAAAGAAACTGCCAAAGATGTGTCTGCTTGGAAATTCCAGCAAGGGAAAGGGTGGTAGTTTTAGATTCTGTCTGGAACTTTGTGCAACATCAGCCACTACTGGCTACTGTATTAGTTCACCCTGAAATTGCTTTTGTTCTGACCTGAGCTGTTCGGCATTTGAAGATTCAGTAGAGTCTAGCATAAACACAGACCTAATGTGGCTCAAACAGAGAGTGACTGAGCATGGCTACAGTTGAGGAGAATAATAATCCTATGGCATTACAGCTCTTGATCAGGAAGTTATCAAGGAACTGTTGTCTTTTGTGAATAATGGTATCTGATATAAATTCTAGACAAGTTCTTACTTTCAGTCTATTACTAATGGCAGGCATAACCAAATGCAAAATGTATTTTTATATATAGACAAAGCTTACATTTAATTCATACATTATATGTGAGGAGTGTGCGTGTGTCAGTAGCTCATATCTGCATATTTTCAAGAGCTTCACTAGTAACATCTAAGCAAAACAAAATGAGTTACAGGATTTCCTGTGTAGTATCAAGTAATCAGACCGAATTAGCAACCACCTTTCATTATATTTACCAATAGTAGTATTTGTGTGTACTTCTGGACAGATTTGGTAGTCAATGAGTAGAAGGTTGGAGAGTTGCAAAGGTGAAGCAAAGGGAAAGATAGCAGAAGTAAAATATCTACTAACACAGTCAGAAGTAGATTTTGTCATCCTTATTTCATACTGTGGTTTATGAGATGAGATGAGCTGAAAATAGAGATTGCAGAAGATAAAGCCTACAAAATGTCAAATGTACTGTGAAACTACTTTAATGTTTCAGTGTCAGGAATCTGGTATTGCATTTGTCATCATAAAGTTCAAATGTGGTGTTTGTTTGGGTTTTTTTAACATGCAACCAGCTACACAAGTGGAAGCTTTGTAAGCTAAAGAGAAAGGAAGATCAGTCAAGTGCTTCTGGCAAAGTCAAAAATAAAGCTGGGTTTCAGGAAAGAGGACTTTCTGTCACAAAATTAATGAGTGATATACCTGTGTCCCAGCATAGTTCACAGAGGTGCTGCTCTTCTCCAAGCTCTCTTTAGAGTCAAAATGAAGAGACCCAGAGGGCTTGTGGTCATTAATGATGCCACAGGACTGAGTATGGAAAGTGGCTTGTTAGTGCTATGGTTCTGACTAACGGATGTAATTACTTTCAGCCAACTTAAATTACCTTTCAGTTTCAATTGTAGTGAGAGATTCCGGGAGCAAAATCTGATGAGGTTAACCAGGAGGAGGTTATAGGATCACAAATGATAAGTAACTATATCAGGACCAAAACTTTGCTGATGGAGGCTTTCCAGTCTACCAAAAAAAAGAAAAAGTTTCACAAGAGCTGCTCTCAGGAAGTTGAAACAGGAGTGCATTTTGGGGGAATAAAAACAAGGAAAAAAAACCGAAGTCGATTTTGCAGTTGTAAATGTGGTTAAGTCATTTGGAAGAATCTTCCAAGAAAGCTAATGGAAAATTCTATATTGGTAGGAATTTTAAAGTCAGACTTGGATACCTTTTAAAGCCCAGTTTGAATGCTTTTTAAAGATAATTCTAAGTGATTTCAGGCAGGATTTGTAATACAGAAGATAAAGCTTGTGCAACCGTATTTTCATTACCTTCTCTTAGATTAATAGTAGTGTTTGCCTGTACTCTTGCATCTGAACTCCTGGTTTGTTGTTGGGCCAATGGACTTGACCTTTTCAAATCATGCGGTGTTAATGCAAGTGGTGAGTGAAACGATCCATTTTTCATTTGCAGTAGATGAGGGATATTGTAGATTTGTCAATGGTCTCTCTTGCTTTCTACTGTAAGCATGATGTGTATCTTGTTTAAAAATGCTACTTATTTTATATAAGGTCACTTTAAATCAGTTTGAACATAATTGACAATATTGGAATGAATAAACCTATCATTCTGTTTCCATATTGCATATAGAATATCTAATCAGTATTTATGATATGTAAGATTAATCCCACTCGCGAGGACAGGCTTGTATAATTTATTAGTGCCATCACCTTGCTTAAGCTATAAACTGCACACTTCATTCAAGACAAAATCCATGTTTTAGGAATGTTCGTCATGCCTTGTATTTGTGAATTAATTACTCTTTTTAATGGGAAGATTTTGAATTATAAAGGTATTTTTCAGTGATTATTGTTGCATAAAGACTTAGACTATTTCTGTGAAAGTAAGTCTGATTTGGCAGAAAATAGCCTGCTCCTTTTTGGTTTAGAAGGCTTTGGAAAAGATGGAGAAACTATACCTTTGGCTTTAATAAAAATGAGACAAGCAGGTGTTGTTTGAAATGTGTGATTTGTGTTGCGTTTGATTTGCCTTGACCATAACTCTGTTTTGTGATAAGCATTGCCTGCAACAATCCCTGGTGTTTATGATCTGCAGCAATACTGAACTTACCTTGCACTTTTCCTGCATGTAGCTTGCTTATTTACCTTCCTTGTGAGCAGGGATACAAGGACTTCCTGGAATTGGACATGAAAACTAATATGGTCATTTAATTTGCTGAACAATCCACATATGCTATTTTTTGGTAGCTTCTTTTTTCATAGGCTGCTTTTGTTCCTCTTGGATTTAGGGCATAACTTCAGTTCCCAACTGAGAGTGTAAAGGCTGTCAAAGACAGTGGTGTTACTGTTTTTGCAATTAAAAAAGAAAAGTAGAGTTGCTTTAATACTCCAAAACTTGGCACTTTCCTTTTGCTTTTGCAAAAGAGCATCAACCTGAAATTGTAGACTTCAGAGCTATTTAAATGGGGCTGAAACTGCAGCACTCTGAAATGAACTGCTATTTTTCTTTGTGGTGATTTTGGTCAGACTTTTCTTTCACTGCAAACCAACCAATACATTATCCCTTCAGGAGCTGTTGTCTTGCATATACTGAACTTACATTTAACAGCTCATCAGAAATTCAGAGGGAATATTAAATGTTTTGATTGGTTTTTATTCCAAATTGAAATACTATTAAAAATTGAAAATTTTCACATAACTGTTTTTGAAAAAAGAAACAGCTGTTCTGAAGATTCACATGACCTGATTTGATGTGTTTCAGGGTGAACTGCTTTCCTGTGATCTTAACTGTCCTTGTTAAGATTGCAACTTGCTTTCTTATTGTAGCATCTTGCTACTGTGACTGTCACTTTGCAGGCCACCTTGCAGTGTGTTGTAGGCTTTGACGGATGAAATTTTGGCCTGTGTTAAGCAGAAATATGTAGAAGTGTTTTGGTGCCTTCCTGAACTTTCCTTATGTCCTTTGCATTGCTTATTGTGTGCAGAGGAAACTTGATTCAGTAATGAAGGGGACTCTGGCACTCATGCATTCTGATCCGGTGCTAGACGTTTGAGTCGAATGGGTCACATTCACTCTGTTACCACATTCAGCTAGAGGTCACGTTCAGTCTGTGATCACAAGATACTCAGTACAAAATCCTCAGTGATTTTAACATGTCTGTCTGCAACATTTATTCATAGTCTTAATGCGATGTCTCACTCTATTGCTTATACATACAGGAAGAGAGGATTTATTACAGAAAGCTTTGCAAACAGATTCTTCTACCAGTTACCTGGTCTTCTGAAAAGTTGTGTATCAAACTGCCTAATTGTTCTTTGCATATTTGTGTGCCAAAGATTCTATTTGGAAAGTGCAGTAGCTGTTTGACCATCATGCAGCTGATGTCTGCCTGTCAGTGTATTGTCTCATGTGGAAAAACAGTAACATTTTATTCATGATCCTTGAGTTTGCCTTAGGGTGAAACTCCCCTCTTTGCACAGGATTGAGTGAGTGAAAAACTGAGTAGGCAAATGCAGATAAAGTGCAACCAAACACAACAATCAGGATTACTGTTATAGTGACCATCTTGCACTGTTTGTGCAATTAGCATGCGGAGAATAATTTTTGTTGCATAATAACTGATGATTCATCCATGGTGAATTACTTACCCCAGTTTACCAGAATTTCTGACATAACCTTCAGTTTTTATTACTTTGAGATTGTTCTTCAGTAAATACTCATCTAAACTAAACTTCTTTTAAACACTGCAATAATGGTATGTTTTTAGTAGCTGTTAAATTTTATTTGTGTGAGAAGCGTGGCGGGAGCCATGGCATTTACACTGAGTCAAATAAATACAAAGACAAAATTCAGTTCATCCTCTAGTGACAGTTGTGGTGTGGCCGGGGATCAGGGTCATGCCTGCGTGCATGCTTGGTGCTCTTTAGTCCTCAGATCCCTGTGTGGTCCAGGAACTCCCCATGTTAGTCATCATTGGGTGAGAACATGGAACGGTTTGTAGAGGTTGGGGTGACATGATTGACTGACCACCCCGGGGCCTTCCCAGTAAAGCAAATGATGAGCTGCTCTGGGACCACTCTTTGTGGCAATTTCGGGTAGTCTCAGATTGCCCCAGACAGCTCCTGCGGCGCATACCAGCTCAGTGCTGGTTGTGTTGGTTAGTGCCCCAGGTGGTAAAGCTGGCAGTCCCAGAGCCTCTCCTTGGCAGTGCCCACTGCAGCGGTGACCACAGTGTGCCTGTGCAAGGTACTGGTAGACAGTCAACAGGAACTGATCCTGCAGATGCAGGGGTGGTGACATAGGACAGTCTTCTGTACATGATTAGGATAGCCGAGTAGTTTGTAAGTTGTTTCAGATTGCATGTGTACTGGAGTGGTCACATAGGACCATGGACCCAGCAGCAGATAAGAATTCTGCAGAACAATTCTGGGGTCTTGCCTGGCCCACCTGGACATACAAGTGCAGCATGCTTGCACTGGAGATGCCTTTCATAATACAGGACAGGCACTGGTGAATCTTGTTCAGGAAATCCAGTTCCCCAGACAAGCATTGGCCTGTTCAGAGCTCCCAACTATCAGGTGGCTTTTTAAATTTTGGTTTGTTTTTAAACAGTCCATGAGTGCCTGTGCCACAGAAATAGCATTCTGCAGTTGAGTTTAAAGCAGAACTTCCCCTCAGGGTATTCAATCCCAGATAAGAATCATTTTTGTTGAAACCAGAAGCATTTGGCCACTTGTGGCCAGTGAAGCCAGCCGGGAGCCATCTGGGGCAAGAGGCAGCGATGAGGCCCTGACTTACTAGGAGCTCCTGGGCCCCTGGGCGTGAGTCCCTGGTGGGGTTGCTCAGAGCTGTTAAAGCTTATCAATGACCTCAAGGTATGTAACATGCTTTTCCATCAATTTAGCACTGTCAGTCATGACCTTCTGATAAATGAGATCATAGCACTAGTGCAACTAGAATATCTTGTTTATTCGATGTAGCCCTGATTACTTGGAGAAGACAGAATGCTGCACCAAAACTAGCTAGTGGTTTTGAATACAAATAACAATCTATGAAGGCTTCTAAATAAATAATGACATTAATCCAGAGTGTGGTTTTTGGTTTGTTTTTTTTTTTTTTTTTTTTTTTTTTTTGTTTGTTTTATTTGTTGAAAGGAATCGGAAGCGATATTGTGTTATTTATGTCTAGAATAATGTTACTATAGTAACTGCTGTACCTTATTGTTAGATGTGTACAGGAGTTGTAAAGTTACTTAGGGGGGAGACACAAAATTTGGCCAATAATTGAGTGTTTTCAATAAAAGAGATGTTTTTCTGCCTTGAGAAACTGCGTACAGCAAGAAATCTGAGCTTTAGAAAGTGCGGGAGGGGGAGATGAAAGGAGAGGAAAGATTGTTCCATGTGCAGTGCCTTGTATTACACTAAGTTGGCTCATTTTTATAATTGTTTTACCATGGCAGTTTAGAACTGTGGACTGTGGGGTAGCCATGGAAACAGAAACTCTACAAATTGAGGACCTAAACACAGTATTGTCAGAATCCTTCAGATGCGATTGACTTGATTATAACAGCTAAAATGCCACACAAATCTCATACAGGGTAGAGGAAAGCTACTGTTTCACCATGATTCCCAAGCCCCAGAGTTTTCTGAACGCATACAGAGAGGCTGCCTTGCAGCTACCTAGATGCAAAGTCTAGCTGGACTGTGGGGTGGCTGGCGAGAAAGTCCTTGAGGTATTGCAGAAGTCAGCCCTTTAGTTGGAAAACAGCTACTAGTGCTCGGGAAGATAACTGTTGCTTTACCTCCTCAGGCCTCACGGGATTATTGGGAAGAAGAGAGGACAGGACATCTGCTTCCTACAAAAGCCAGTCATGTTGTTAGCTTAAAGAAGGTCCTGAACAGGTATGAGGGGAGTTGAGAAGAATCTACGTAGCATTAATCCCTTATTTGTTATTCTACCTCAGTTTTACAGGTTTGTTGATGTGTTTTCCTGCACTTTCTGAGGTGGTTCACATGCTAAAACTGTGTGTGTTTGCATATTAAAATTTTGAAAACTTTGAGCACTATCTATATTTCTGTAATTGCTGTCCATTCTAAAATTACATTTGGCAGCATAGTAGCACCCGAATCCTTAGAACACTCTGTTTCATGTGCAGGTTGTTTTTTTTAATGCCGTGGTTAGTGCTGTGCTGCAGAATTATCCCTATCTTCCCCCTTACTGTAGCAGAAATCTAATTCAGGCAATTCGTTAACTACAAAACCGAGGAGTGGACGGACACAGGACAACCAACCAACCAACCTCTCCACCCTAAAACCACGGAAAACCCAACACAAACAAACTTGTGTAAGATAATAGTGAAAAGTAATTCTGAATTTAAAATGAAGAGGTTTAGACATTTAGAAAATTACAATGATACACTGGATTTCTTGGAGTCTCGAGTTGATTAGGGATATGGAAAAGGAATATTCAAACAATTTCAAAGCAGTACACTTCAGTGACACTTACTATTGTCAGCAACCGTGCCTTTTTTTTTTTTTTTTTTGTCAGAAAAAAAGATTTGGTTAATTAATTTGTCCCTGATTACTTTTAAAGTGCAAAATGTGGTAGGTAATATGCAAGCCAGTTATTACCTTAGATTCATTTTTATGTCATGCTGGATTATTAAAGTAATTATAATTCACCATTCAAAGGACTGAAGGAAGTAATATATGTTTTAAATTTCATGAATCACTTAACATCACTGGAGATTTTAATGAGGGAAGAGTGGTATTAATCTGCGTAAGATGAGCAGGTTTTTAGCTGGTCTGGTAACAAAGTGTTGTGATAGAGTGAAAATGTGGAAGAGTGGTTTATGAAGAAAATTTTAAATCTGTAAGCACTTTAGATGTCATTCAGTATTTACTGTAAAAATAATCTGGCACATAGCACTTACCCATGGTATTCATTGACATGTTTCAAATATTGTTACATTAAAAATCAAAATGGAATATACGCACCTTAGGACTTTTGAGTTACAATAAGCTACTTCAGTATTAGGGTGGGCATTGACGGTAGTTTCACCAAGTCCAGATCCTGTTAATCATGTCAGTGTTGTCTTTCATGTATACCGTGTATGTTGAAAACTAGAAATCAGAAAAGTAACACTAGCAATCTGAATTTGATTCTGGACTCATAAATGTGATTCAGGGATAAAATGGTATGGAATGAAATGAGGAACAAAAAAAAATTACTGAATTTCGTTCTTTTCAGTACATCAGTTTGGCAGAAGACTGAGTGCTATTGCCCCAGTCATTCAAATCTACTTAAGCAAATATTTTACTTACAAAAAGTCCTGTTATTTGCAGCTTTATAGAAGTATTTGAATGCCACAAAAAAGGAAGGGAATGTAAGAGAGAATTATACAAGCATTTTTGTCCCAAACATATATGTTTTGTGAAATAATTTCAGCAACTTGCTTAGATAAAAACATATTTTGTAAAATAAGCTTCAGCAGAATGCCAGCAGAGTCAAAGCAGTAACACTGATTTAGCTATTGCCACATTGGTGTAGGGCTGTTACTGTGGGAAGAGCAATGTTTCCTGTTCTGAGTCTGCAGCTATTTTGCAATAGGCAGTTGCTGCTTTATATTATAAAGCAGTATCAGACAAATGTAGAAAACAGCTCCTATGGAAATGTAATCGAATGTGCAGACACAAGGTAGTACAAAAGTTTCTCAAAATTTTTTTTCTACAGCTACTTTACTCCAAGTGTTTGACTTTAACCAGATTTGTATAATGCACATTCTAATGTACACAGGCCTTTCACTCTCCTTCATCTACACTGCTCAGCCCTGAAGGTAAAATTTTCTACAGCATATGATAATCCACTCCTAAAATAAATACCCGCGTGTGCAAGCAGTATAATTAATCTGACAGATTTCTAGCTAAGACAAGTATACTGCTGGAAGATTTTGTTTGCAGAATGTCACTTGGAATTGCCGACAGTATGCAGGTATATTTGTATTCTCAGCTGCAAGCGTGGATAATTCTTTTCATTGTTTGAGGTGACTGTGCACTGCAGCTGCAAAGTACACTGCAGAAATAATGGTTGTGGTACAAAAGCTTCCTGTGTGCTGTCAATACAAATGGCTTGCAGATAGTTTTTCAATTGCCTCTCATTATGACATTGCAGTTCCTAAGCTGTTGAAATCAGCTTGCAATGGTCTACCTACCAGGGCAAATTTTGTCCTCCACCTAACCCTGACAGCAAGGCTAATAGCTGTTCAAGAGGCCAATGGATCTTAATAAAAAATGGAAATGGGTTTGCCCCTTCATTTTAATTAACATTATGTCTACATTTCTATGATAATGGATAATTAAATGAGTTACCTTGACATTGGAATGTTCTTGGAAATAATTTACTATGCAATTTCATTAGGTTAAAGGCATTTGTCTATTTTATTTTGAATGGAAGTTTCATCGTAAATATTTCTGAGTATGATTTATACCTAAACTAATTATCATTCAGAGAGTCAGAAATTTACAAACCACAAAATTCATTATGTGCTTTTTAAGAGTCTTTTTGTGATCATACGCATAACCCATCTCATCTTTTTCTTCAAAGAAATGCTGCTTTTCTTTTTCTGGATACTCAGATCTGTTATTCTATAAACACATGAAGAGACAGAGAAACATTCTCATGGAATATTATTATTTTGGGGATAGCAAAGCAAAACTTTTTTCTCCATAAGGATTTGTTTATTACACTTCAGAGAAAAATGTTAGTCAATCAAAAGTGTTCTTAGATAGAATCTGAAAGAATTATTGAAGCAGATTTTGCCTGTGTTTATTCACCAAAACAGTAGAGCATATGCCTTTCAAGCAAACTATTCCCTAGTAGCATCCTTGTTCAAGCAGAGTTATGTTGTAGAATATATTCCCTTTACTAAAAATAAAATTAATAATTTAAGAAAAACCAAACCAAAAAAAGATCTTTCTAAATCTAGTAAGGATCATGTCTTGCTCTTAAATCTTCTTGCATATCTATTTATAAAGAAGTGGGGGTTGCATGCAGACATGGTAGGTCCCTTTTGCTGTAATGTACCATCAGAAACATACTTTAGTACCAGTTCTGTCACTCGGCTTCTTACAGGGCCATGACCTCAATTCAAGAAAATGCTTAACTGTTTTGTTTTCCCTGTGGAGATACAGTAAATTCCACTGCAGAACTTCTGTATTTTGAGAGGTGCCTGTAGCTCATATAAGTAATGCAAAATGTTGTACTATTTTTCATTTAATTAGCATAATTCTGTCAAAATATACATTTCAGAGGGGGGGGAAGGGACCATTAAAATTAAAGACAATCATTTAATCGTCATTTCTGACAGCACTGTCTACTATGAGAAGGAATTCACATAGAATTCACATGAGAACTAATAGGAGGCCACAGTTTCCTTCGAAGGGGTTGTCAATAAGATTAGTCCTTGAATATACCGCAAAGAGCATTTTTAATGTCAAATTTGTAGGAGAATTTTTGAGAGATATACTACTTTTGTGATGCAAATTACCAACTGCATCATGGAAACGTATTACACATTTGTTCATTTGAAAGTATAATGAGCTGTCCTGTTCCAGCACTGCTGGTTTACATACTGTGGACAAGGAGAGGAGGCAGGGAATGAAAAGGACGTGAATAATGTTATGAGAATAAGTATTTTAGAAGAGCGTTTAAATGTATGATGTGATACAGTGATCTGTGGAAAAACATTGCATGTGGTATTACTGCAGGAAAAACTAGCAGAAATAATCAGACTATTAAATGGTACAAGACTATCAGATGTCTCTTGGAAACTCTGTGGAGTATTGTTTAGTAACATTTTTCTGTTTGTAATAAACCTTTCTGAAGCCTAATCCTGTAGTTGATTCTCTCACTGAAACTGGAAATTCAGGACCTGGAGGTAATGGGCTACACTTTGACAGTGACAGAATCATGTGTTGGATCCATGGGAACAAGAGGGCAATTGAGGTTTTCATAAAGCAGATGAATTCATGTGTTAATGCTTGAAGTGGACCAATCTGTAATAGTCAGTGACATATATTTCTGTGTGTCTTGGCTAAAATCTGGACATGTCTTTATATGTACATACAGTTTTTTGTTATTGTCAGTCAGCAGAAAACATTTTGAATTGCAAATGAAAACGTAAGCGTTCCTTTATAGATAAGTATCATGGGTTGAAGAAAGGTTTTCAGCTCCAGTTGTTTCACTGTTTTAAGCCTGATGCAAAATTCCAGGCTTATTCAATAGATAGAGAGTGAATCTCCTTTTTCTTTAGAAATAACATTTACAGATACAGTAAGAATAAATAAAGCAATTGAAATTTTTTCTGGAACAGGAGGCCACAGCATTCTGAGGAGATAGCATGCTAGAAAATACTCCTGTATTTTAGATTTCTATAGTAATTCTAGAATATAACAAACAGAATTGGAGACGAGTCAAAAGTTCTTGAAAAAGAGAGTTCTAAATAACAACGAGTGCTAAGTTTGTGCTAGGAAATTTTTTCTGATGCATGGCTGTAAAAGCCCCGTGTTGCCATGTTTCTACATGGCGCCATAATCTTGATGCGCTGTTGTATGGATTCTAGAAGATGGCTTAATGCATTATCTGCAAGGTATGTGCTTCTCAAGTTTAGGCAGATTTCACACTTTGGAGACTTCATATCATACATAGAAAATGTTTTTTTTAAAAAAGCAGCCCACTAAGAAAAATAACTTTTTGTCCTTAGTGAAAGTATGATCTCTCCATTACTACAGATGAGTATTTGGGGCACAAGTGGGGCATGGACATGTGACCCATGGATTAGTCTTTCAGTGGCAAAAAGGTAAGTATTGCACCAGTTAATTAATAGACCTGTTGCGTTATTTAAAATGCAGTAGACAAGGGTTTGCTGTAATCATACTGTCTTCACAGGTACCTGAAGACCTTTTCATTTGTAAAACAAAAGCAGATTTGAAAATCTTTACCTAAAATACAGTAAAAGATTCTAAGTCATTGTGTGCAACTAGAATCTAGCCTTGCTGAAGCTGTTTTCCTGAATTAAAGCCCAGTAATGATATTTATTTCTTATCAGTCAGCAATGATGGTAAAATCTTTTCCTTCAGGACAGCGTAACATCCCTTCTGTGCTGAAGGCTGAACTACTCTCTGACCATCCCCTGGTCCTGCTGTGAAAGTAATTTGGTCCCAACCAAATTCTTGTTCCACCCATTGCTTAAATGTGTAATAAATTAATTCCAACAAATACCCCCCCTACTCAGGGTGCTGCTGCAGCAAGTCTTTTTCAGTGCCAGGTGCTGATCTAGTGCTGGTGCCCTTTCATGCTGGGGGCTGTGATAGGCAGCAGGTTAGGCCACACACATGCAGTGTTGTAGCAGGGGTTGGGCAAACCAGCCCTGAGTGGCTTACGGGAAGGTGTGTTGGTTTTTAATATTACTCCCCGAGTTTAGCTCTGCCTTAGAAACCATCAGCCATAAACCAGAATGATTAGCAGTGCTATTAATCCAATACAAGAGGTGCTTCCACTGAAACATTTGGGAGAAACCAGACAGGCAAATAGTTTGCTTATTTATCATCTCCCTTGCTCTGTCTGGTTTCATCCCCATATTGCATTAGCTTATTGAAATAAAGAAGATTTTAGGATCCTTAAGGTTTTGTAACCCTGCATCCCATGCGAAGGGCTCCAGGTAGCCTGTCTCCCTAGCCAAGCACCTATTCTCCTTCATAGCTGGTGAGTTTAGAGAGCTCAGTAAGGAACCACCTTATAAAACTTAGAATTTGTGTCTCCTCCTTGGCTGGGCCTAGGGACTGTTGGTGGTCCAGTACCGATATGACAAGCAGCTGAGGGCACCAGGGTACTGGTAAGTCCAGTGGTTTGTCCACATGACTGGTATGTAGAGAACTGTGAAGCTGTCATCCTCAGTCCTTCTGCAAAATGAGCATTCAAGCCTCTCTGTGCTACTGAGCCCTATGGTGAGAGGGGAAAGCAAAAGGAAAATAAAGGAGTAAGAATGATGTTCGTTCCTGGCTGGGGTGACAGAATGCCTCCAAATTAAAATCTCAAAGTGTTCACAGAACTACAAATCTGATTTCTAGTCAGCCTCTAGTGTGCTGCGAGTCTTATTTACAAAGCCTTGGTCATTAGGTGAGTAATTTGTCCAGGGGGGTTGTTTTGTAATGACTGTAAACTTTAGATTTCCTTTAAGCTCCTTCTACCCACCCCTATAAGACATCTTATTTTAGTCAGCAACTAGGAAAATAGTATCTCTTTGCACTTGGATCTCCACAGTTGTTATACTTTTCCTGCAGAGGGATGCACTAAAGAACTATTCTTACACCCTTTTGTTGTCTGTTTTCCCCTTGCAGTCCCTTAACAAGGAAATAACTCCAGGTTTGAATTTTTTTCTCCTTTTAAATATTAAATCATACATTGACTTTAATGGGAGCAGAGATGGATAATGCTAATTAATTAATAATTAATACTAAATAATTCCTAGCCTAATCTAAGATAAGAACATGCAGTACATCAAGAACCACCTCACATTGGTGGGGCTATTTAGCAGAGAAAAACTAAAATTAGCACAATATTTAAGTTTCTCTCTAAAAACTACCCCTATCATTTTTTTGCCCTCTCTAAAGATTTTTCTTCCATTACTGTTTCTGATTTGTCATTAGGCCACCTAACTGAAAGGGATATCAAGAGCTGTCCATGGGGGAGTCAGACTTGCCAAACCTAAGTAAAATGGAAGATTTTCAGAAAGGCAAATCATTGAACCAGTTTGTTAATATGCATACTGAGAGAAAGAAATAGATTCAAGATAAAATTATAGCAGGCTGGTTTTTTCTACTGCAACAATTTATTACATACTTTAGATACTATAAAACCTGTTTAAAAAATGTTAAATTTAAAATATTTATGCAGTGCTAACTGCATTCCTGTGTCAGAAAAGTACTTTATTTATTAACAGACACTGATATAGAAAATACTACAGTGTAGCCCATGCATTATACCCTACCATTATAAGAGAATTTTTCATACAAAAATGCTTAAAGCATGTCTCACAACAGCATAAACAAGAGTCAGTTTTATAACCTAATCTTTCACGCTTTCTATTCTAGATGCTGCAGCTAATATAGTGTACACAAAGATTGCCTATGACTCAAATACATTTAAATACATTTCTAGCTTTAAGTCTTGCTGAATATTCTTACTTACTATAGAATATATGAAATGAACTATTAATTACTGAGATCTTTTGAAAGTCAGTTTGGATTTTTTGGTGGGGGGAGAAGATGTTGGTTGGTTTAACCTTTGTGAACATCTGGATGATGTTTATGTATAAGATACAGAGAACGTGGAAATTCATGACGTTTGCCTGCTTTTTGAAGGAGGCTTTATCCATGCTCTTTCGATATCTCTGCATAATAGAAGCCTCATTTTTTGAGCCTGCATTCTTGCTGCTGCTTCTCTGACAATGTCAGTGTTGGCAGCTGACAAGTTGTGCGACTCCAAGTTTAACATTAATGTGATAGACATGTCTGCCATGCTAACAAAAACTTTATCAGAGTCCTAGAGTCCTCGTACAAAAAAAGGCTTTTTTTTTTTCTTTCTATCTTTCCTTTTTTTTAATTGAACACAAAGTATGAAGGCTCATCTAAGTAGGAAAGATTCATCAAAATCTCTAATTAAATACATGACAGCTGGTGAATTAGAGCATTCTGTCTTAGCGCTGCCATCCTATAATACTTCATAATCCTAAGAGTCCAAAGTATGAATTAATTATGCTTGTAAGTATCCTGATACCCAACTAAAGGGGAAAAATAATCAAAAGCAGTCCGAAAAGGTGTCTGAGAAAGTAGGCAGTACTGCTAATAAGGAGTAACTGGGACCAAATTACTTCTAGATTACTAGACTTCTCTTTGGAGATGCTTTGATGCATAATATGCTTGTATTATAAGACTGTTTGGTTACAGAAACTCCTTGTTTTTAAAATAACGTGTTAGCATTTTTAAAAGTGTTGTGGTTTAAGCCCAGCTGTGAGCCCCACACAGCTGCTCGCTCACCCTCCCCTGGTGGGATGGGGAAGAGAATGAGAAGATAAAAGTGAGAAAACCCATGGGCCAAGACAAAGGCAGTTTAACAGGTAAAGCAGAAGCCGCACACACAAGCAAAGGAAACCAAGGGATTCATTCCTCACTTCCCATGAGCAGGCAGGTGTTCAGCCATCCCCAGGACAGCAGGGCTCCATCACATGTAACTGCGACTTGGGAAGACAAACAGCGTAATTTCAAATGTCCCCCTCTTCTTTCTTCTTGCCTTAGGTTTACGTGCTGAGCATGATGTCATATGGCATGGGATATCCCTCTGGACAGTTGGGGTTGGCTGTCCCGACTGTCTCCTCTCCCATATCCTTGTGTATCCACCTCAACCTTCTCGCTGTGGGGTGGGGTGAGGAGCAGAAAAGGCCTTGACTCTAAGTGGTGCTCAGCAGTAACTAAAACATCCCTGTGTTATCAATACTGATTCCAGCACAAATCCAAAACACAGCCATTCATGAGATACTGGGGAGAAAATCAACTCTCTGCCAGCAAAACCAGCACAAGCAGCCAGGTGTTAAATATCAGTTCCTAATAGCTAGCAGAATAAAATGTTATAATCCTCAGCTCTGCAAAGATAAAAATGTCATAGTTTGAGAGTAGTCCTGTTGTCTTCCAGAAATGGAAGTTCAGAGACAAATCTGTGCAGATGCTTATGTGTTGTAAGTTTGTTTATATTTGCCCACAAAGATGTTTTGGTTGCTTGTTGTTACTTTAGAAGACTAGCAACAGAACTAAAGTAGGAATTTTCATACTGTGGCGTTCAGTGGATTTACAATATTGTTTAACTGAAATATTTCAGGTTTGTGGCATTTCATTTTTGAACACCAATAGCCAAAGTCTCAATGTTCCACTGAAAGTAAATAATTCAAAAATCTTTGCTCCCTCCATAATCTAGATATGAGAAAGAACTTTCTAAGGAAAAACTTCCAGGTAGCTCAAGTAGTTTGTATTAATGTTATTCTCAGTTTGATTTTTCTCCCCACCCCATGTCAAGACTGAGGGCTTTTCTTTCCTAAGACTTTCTAACTTCAAGTCTTCTAATTAAAACATATCTTAAAAAGCACAAAGGATGTATCATTAGGTTTCTATTCCTGTGTATTTTGAATAAAATCAGACTTATATGACAGGTCTTAGAAGCTGCCTTTTGTAGCTTTTCTGGTTTCCAACGTGTAGCACAAAATATTTCTTTTTTTACAATTTACCTTTCTGCCTGTTGGTTCATTGATTTATTGGTTATTCAGAGACCATGCAGTTACATTGAAAACTCGTGTGTTCTCGGTGTTTTGGATGTCCTCAAAATGCACGTAGAGTGAATTCGTTTTGTAAGCGTTTTTTCCTCATTTTGGTCAGCAGATGGTGAGATGTTAGTACGACCCAGACAGAGGAGATGATTAATTTCAGAAAAACTTGGCCTAAAGTTCCTGGAAGTTCACATACTCCTGTGCCAAGAATGCTTCTTTGAAAGTATGTTATAGCTGTCTTTGGAAGTTGCCTTCTATCGATCCACTGAAATTACTATTTGTTAACAAAATGGTTAACTAACATTGTTTACAAACTAGCACCTGACTACTGCTGGCGATCAAGAAACCTGAATTGAAGTGCACTTCCTGAAATACAAGTGTTGGATGCTTTTTACCTGGTTAAAACGAGAGGAGAAAGAATCCAAACGTATCTCATGACTAAGAACTCTTTGAAGAAATCAACAAATTCATTGAATTCTATTTGTATCAAATATAGCGTTACTGAGAAAGGCACCCATTCAGTGGTATGCTTAAATGGAGAAAGAACCACTCAAAATTTTTTAAGTAAACTGATTTCTCTCTTAAAGGGTTTTGGGTTTTTTCCCCTAATCATTCTGTTAATCTGCCATTTTTTTAAAAGAAGTTATGGAAAAGACTGCTGATCTTGGATCACCTTCCACAAGAAAGACTTTAATGAAGTAAGACATTCTGATCGTTCTGGTGAGCTGAATAATACCTTGCCATAATCCTGAGAAATGCTTGATAGGAGATTCTCCATTGTGTTCTCCAGTTACCTCTAGTCAGAAAATTACTCAGATTTGTCCCTTTTTTGTAGGCTTTGAATTTTTTTTTTCCTTTTAAAACCAGTGGGAATGTTTGTGGGTTCTTTAGTTTTGTGGGGGATATTTTTTTCTTTTTACGCTCTAATGTGCTTTCTAAAAATGAATGTCATAGTATCATGGCATTATTCAGGTTGGAAAGAACTGTGCGAGGTCCCTAATCATTTTAGCTCAGAAGGCAGTCAGTGTGGTCAGGTGTGATTTATCTTTGTAAATCCATGACAACTCTTCCTGGTTTTGGCTTTCCTGTTACCCTGCCTGCATGCTTGAGTAGTGAGCTCATCTATCTTCCTCCCCTGTAGCCTGTCTTTGCATTCGCCTCCAGTGTACATCCTATTTTGCTGGAGATCAGTCATGACTTTCCTGTTCTGCCGAGTCAGTGTCCTGCTACATCTATTCTTTTTCCTGAGTACCTGAATGGACTGTTGTGTTTGGAGGGGATTGTCTTAAAAGACCTGCTTTGAGCTCCTTTGCCCTTCAGAAATGCCTGGGATCCTCTCTAGCAATTCTCTGTATGAGGCAAATCTTATTTGTCCATATGAGCTTTAATTTCTATTATTCCTATCTACATTTGACTCCCCAGGCTCCTTATCTGGACTGTGCTTTACAACCACCACCAAACTGTCCCCTGAAAATGTTGTCATGACATGACATATCATGTCATACATAGGCCCAGTGCAGAACAGCTGGTGATGTAAGAGAATAGGCATATGATTCACTTCCATAAGGCACCAAGTCAGTTCAGCCACACACATTTCAATCTTGAACTAAGTAAAATGTTTCAGTTGATTTTGACATTGAGATGCATGCCCGAATAGATAATATCGTAACATTTCTGTTGAATACACCAATATGGAAAAGAAAGTATACATTAAAATTTGTCTAAACTTCATATAAGATGAAGTGGAATGAAATGAATATACATATGTCAGAAATTTTGATAGGGAACTTTAAATTTTCTATTAGGTTTAGTTAACAGTTGAAGTGCCAGTAGATGGCACTCAGTAATCTATAATGGTGTTACATATGGGGCTTTCTATGACCAATGCAGCTTGATGCATTGCAGTGGTGTGTCTGGGCTTTCCTGACTTCAAGTGCATAGAAATACTCATATGTAATGGGAACAACTGATTGATACCAGAGATGAGATATGTGGCATGATGTTAAATCCGTATGTGACTGGGAAAGTAGCGAGACCAGATTTGAATGTTCTGAAATACTTACTGTAAAGACAGTGGCAATATTGGTTATATATTAAAATATTGTGTTGATTTACTGTCTTTTGTACTGGGATCTAATAATGCTGTCCAGTGGCATAGATTGCATCACTTAATCAGTTTTCAGTTTTGATTACAGCTACCAGCAGGAGACTTCAGAGTCTGTAATTAAAATGGAAAAAAAAAAAAAAAAAAGCCCAACGCAACCCCAAAACAAGAAGAAAAACAGTTCAGAGATAATTAAGGCTGAATAACCTTTGTTTTCCTCTGAACTACTCTGCTGAGGAAAACTGAGTATTACCTGTCTTCAAACATCCACTTCCTGGAGTTGTTTGAATCTTGGGTTACATCATCATTCCCATCTTGGTGCAGATTTTTCTCAAAGAATAGGACAGGTAATATTTGAATAATCTGTATTGGTACCTATGGGATTTTTCAGTGTTGCAGTATATCACAGGAATACTTTCTTCTGATTCTGATGATGTTTAAAGGAACCTAGGTTTTTTGCAAGCAAAGATAAATATTTGCAGTGGCTTCTTTACAGGTACCACTGGATATATGTTCCTATAGGTGCATGTTTGGGACCAAAAAGGTAACACAATTGTCTTGTACAACTAGTAGATTTATGTCCCTGGCTTCTACTAGGTTGGAATTGTGTTCTATCATCTTTAGCAACTAACCTGAAATGAAAAGATAGAGCTAAGAAGGGTCTAGTTCTGTAGTCCCATGTTGTGGTCCTGTACTTGTAAAAACTCCATCATTTGCTGGTTTTGGAAGGCTGTGTCAGAGGCTTGCTCATTCAGTGGTTAGAAACCTTTTATTAGGAATCCTGAAGTTATTCTTAGACTGTTTATCTGGTTTTACACAGTGTAAAATGTAGTTTTAATAGCTTTCCCCCTTCTCTTGTCTGCACTTTTCTTTCATATTTTTCAGGTATATCGTCTCAGTAGACATAGTCTGCTTGTATTTTGTTTACTAAGCAAGCTAAACTCGTCATGATCTCAGGAGGAAGATCATCAACTCTCCCAATGATTCTAGATGATACTGATAGTATTTTTTCCCCTTTTTTTCCCTGTATTACTACTTAGCAATAGCATCTTTAGCAAAAAACCCTGAATAACAACATGTATTTGCAATCCTTTTACATGAACACAGTTGTTACTTTAGTCCTATGCTGTGTAAATCTTGAGAAAAATTCATCTGTGTGGATAATTTCTTTTGTATCCATTTACATCTGATTGAAATGTCTTTTTCCATAGCCAGTCCAGAAGTAGCTTTTCCATAAGTGTAATGGAAATGTTTGGCATATATATCTAAAACAAGTCAGGTGAATTGTTCTTTCAGTGTCCGTTTACTTCTTTAAGTGTGGAGGGATGCTAAACTGTGGAAGTCTGAAGTCAGCAGAAGTGAACCTTCTCTTTTGTGACTGATCACTGCTCTGGGCTCCATAAAGCACTGTACCTGCAGGCCATGCTGCTGCTCGGGGTGGAACAACATGTTTTGAAGTAAATGGTTAAGCCTTTTTGGGTCTTTGAACTTATTCATATGCCCAAATGAACTACTGAGCCATGGTCTTAGTCCAGAAAGTACATGCACTTTTGAGACCTTTCCAACAGTGGTAAAATCATTTATTCGTAACAAGTCCAGAGGAAGCAGCACTGAGGAGGCCTGAGCAGCCTAGACCTGAGGATCTATACCAGGCTTTTGAAAGCCTGTACTAGAGAGACACGAACAGATTTTTATATATGTTTTTAAATGTAGGTGATAATTTGTTTTAAACATCCTGAACCATCAGCTTGGCAGGATCTTGATACTCTTTTGTTAGCTAATCAAAGACAGATTGCAGTCGGGAGCCATATCTAAATTTATTAAGAAAATTAATAGACCATTTAAATTTTACTAGAATTAGACTAAGATACAATAAGCATTTGCACCGGTAGATATTCATTAGCTGTACCATTGACCTGGTGCCTTCATGTGGAATGAGAATTTGACATCTAGATTTGGATGGAGACAATAGTGCTAATTATGTGAGTTTGAATCATTAGGAAAAAAATTACTAGTATTGTACATGTGTCGGATTTTATTTTTCATTTCACAGATATTTCAATATCTGTGTATATTATGACCTGCAAAGTCAAGGTGTGGTGGTTTATGTTGGCCTAAGCCAGGATTTTTGCTTCTTTCTCTGTTCTGGAAGTCTATATGCTTTTGCTATGGGAGTGAATTTTATTTATTCATTCATTTATATGGCATTTTTGGGAAGTGATCAGCTTGGTAAGTGTTGAGAAGCTAATTGTGTTTTTCCCTAAATGCATCAGTCTTTCTGAGTTAGACTACCACAAAAATAGATACTTGCAGAATTTCAGCACATTGTTCATGGGTTATAGCACAATTAAGCCTTCGTGATAAGCAGTGCCTGCCTTATGTTGATATTTAAAAATACATTGAAAATTACCAAAACTCCATTTTATTATGTGACTTTTTAAAATGTCCATATTGCTTACAGCTGAATATGATACTTTCTTGAGGTTAGTTTTCCTTTTCAGAGAAGCCCCCTTAGCAATCTTTCCTAGGAATAAATGTGTGCAGTTGGAGTCAGTTCACTCAGGAGTACTATTCGGCACTTTAAAGAATATTATGTAACTGAAGTTCAATTATTTTTAAACTGTTTTTTCTGTCTTAGAATTGTGAACATGTTCAACAGTGAATTCTGTATAGGACTGACTTGCAAGATAGAAAAATTCTGAACTGGAGAGCAAGGAGGCCTGTATTTGTAAACCTGATTATTTGTGTCATTCACAAACGTGCAGTGCTGAATTTATATACTGTACTTTAGAAATAACTTTAGGAATGGCATTGGTAATTTGTTGTTCTGTGGTTGAGGGACAAGAATAAGGATTAACAGTGTTCTCAGTACAGTTTGTGGGTTTTGTTACACATGGCCAAACAGCTTCAACCCTATTAGCATATTAACTATCTTATGATGCAGGCAGCAACCAAAACTGTTTGGCTTAGGGAAAATGAGCCATTACTTTTGAGCATCAGCTTTCTGCTACTTACTCTTTTCAGTAGCTGTCTGATTCTCTGGTGAATTAGGATCAGGGGAGAATTTCATTAAGGTGCGTGGATTCAAGATTCTTGATGCATCGTGCAGTGATTGTGGCAACTGTGTGTAACTACTGCAGCAGTTCTCATGTGAAGGGACAGCTAGTCCTCAGGTGAGGTTAACGAAGGCTGTTGTGGCCTGGGGCAGCAGGTTTTGCTCCCAGCCTTGCTTTGTCTCCTGGGAACATTCCTTCCCCTGCACTACTGCCCAGCTCTCCATGTCTCTGAAAGTGCAAGCCATGAAGCTGAACTGTTTTGGGTTTGGGCCATCTGGCTTTCAATATCCATCATTTCTTTGTGGAATCCAAATGAGTTTGGTCCCCTGGTAGGTGCTGGACACCAACAGGAAGCAGTACAGTTGCCAGTACTGCCAGCGATTCAGGACCGACATTTCAAAGCAAGTCACTGTTTATCTGCCAGCTATAATACAGTATTTAGAGCTACATTAGAGTGGCAAAGCAAAACTTAGGTGAGTGAATGTCACTTCTCTCCCTGGTCCACAGCTTCCAAGGTTTCTTATCTTCCTTTCTTGCTGCTGTGCAAGCACAGTTCTTATGCTATATTCCCTTCACACTCTTGCCAATTCACATGTTCTGCATTTATGGCTGCTAGTTCTTAAAACTTTGTGTCCCACCTGCTGGTCATCCGAGCCAACTCTGTCCTATAGGCAGGCAGTTTTCTAATCATTCAGTCCCGTCAGGCTGAGCAAGCCCACAGCCCTGCTGGTTTTGTCATTCTTTTATTCCAGCAGACTTCAATCCCTTCAGTCCCAGTAGGTAAAAGCAGATAGTGAGTGAACTGAATCATTTTCATTCTATTTAAAAACTATTAGAGAGATTACCACAGGAGCTGGTGGCTGCTTTACAACTAGTAGGAGAGGTTATAAAAGAGAGGAATTAATGTTTTTAATTTTTATGTAAGTTTTAGCTTACTCACACTATATACCTCGTAGCTTATTTTGTTTCTTGTGATGTTCAGGCCAATAAACAGTGATCACAGACACTGACCAACCTTTATGGCTGGTGTGAAGCAACAAATCTTTGAAAGCTTCAGTGTTTCATCCTGAGGAGGAGCAATCATTCTTCTAATGTTTCTCCTTCCTATTGAAGACTGAGGTAACTTTTCTTCTGTTGCAGGCAGAACTGACATCTCAGAAACTTATAATTGCAGTGATTACTCCAAAACTTTCAGGTTATATTACTAGTAGCGAGGCAAAAGGTTGGATAGCAGTGTATGTATAATACTAAGCGTCCTGCCCTTTTCTGTTTCACTCAGGGTTGGCCTGTCACAGAGGTATGTGTAAAACTCTGTAAGGCAGAGATCTGTAATCTTACCGAGCAATCATTCTGGTGCTAGAAGGATGTTAATGATGTTTTACCACCTAAGAGGGTGATGAAAGGAGAGCATTTGAACACCTGAGCATGTATAATTTAAATGTAATAAAGTCACAATATGAGTTCTAAGTAGAAAAATTAGCATCACTAATTATTGCTTGCTGATTATTGCTGTAAGCTTTTTTTTTCTTTTAATTTAAATACATGCTGCTAGTGGATTCAGGTGTTGGGATAAATACCTGACACCATGGGTGCTCAAAGCTTTGGCTGGCACCAACTTCAGATCTTTCTCTGTCTGTCAACTCTGTGCTGCACAATTTGATTCAGGGCTGCTCAGAGGGAAAGGCTGGGCCACAGGTGGGCATCTGAGAGTCCTCATTAGAAAGGGAAGCAACCTGGCTTTATTTATTAGTCTGTCGTGGAAATGTACAATATGAAATGGACCAAACTGTCATAATTAGCATGTTGTGCAGATAGGGGGAGAGATGAGAACACGCAAGACTCACATTACACGTGCTACTCCTACGGTCATGCCTTTTCTGTTGAAGACAAAAGTTGTAAATAAGAGAAGTACAAAAAGCTCCTTTGCTGCTGCAGGAAGGCCTCAAGGTTATGAAGCGCATGTGTGACATAAATGCAGTAGAGCATTTTAATTAGATTCTTTCACTAGAACTCCTGACCTTCTGTGTAGTGCATTAATGTATTTTACTAATTATAAATGCAATTAAAAAGTACTGAAATAAAATTAGGCTGATCTATCTAATTTACATTAAGCACTTTCAAATTATGCAGATTTTCAAAGTCTTTTTCTTTCTTTCTTTCCTTTTATTTTTTTTTCTTTCCAATTTGTGTTTCAGGAAAAAATTGTCTGCATTAAAACAGCTGGAAAACAACCTTGTAGCAAAACAAATTTCTTTTCTGTGATTATTCACAGTGTGTGAGTTAATTTTCTAGGCAGTAATATGCTTAGCTATCATTAGGGTAGTGACTCATACCATAAAACCCATATGTGCATTGGATGCAGTGGTGGTTAGTACACCGGGTGTATGCTTCTGTATTTTTCCTTATGGAATTGGGTTCAGAGGCTAACTAGGAAAGAAATACTGATAAAATGGTCAAAACCAACAGAGATTTATAAAGAATAAAGAAAGATCAAAAGGAGTGTGTGAATAATCCAGACAAAACATCTGGTGTTCAGTCATTAAAACAGGCTGACTGTTATCTCTGCCATCTGCATTATTTTGGTAATACCTTCATAGTATTTTTGAGTTTGAGACATGAAAGCAGAAAAATAACAACATTTCATTATTATTTTTGTCAGGCATCTAAATGACAGTAGGCACTGTGCAGAGAACATAACACAATTCTTACCCTGAAGAGCTTGTGATCTAATTTTAGATGGGCTGCAGAAACAGAGGGTAACACTAAATACTGAACATAGATAGAAAGCACCATTCTTAGAGTAGGAAAACGTGTAGAGCTACTCAGGCATTTTAGTTCATGTTGTTAATCCTTAAACCCTTTCTGTAATAAAGGATTACTTTCTCGTACATGGACGTTCTAATGAAAATTCTCTAGTTTTTCACTTAAAAAAAGGAAGCAAAGTACCTCAGGCTTTTTGTCCTATTCTATCCCTTCCCTAAGGAAGTAATGTAAGAAAGTAGTGGAGAGGAAGTAAAACTGAAATATAAATAGATAAGAGGAAATGAACAAATTTGGTGTTCGTTTCAAGCCAAATGCCATCCATTAAGACCATCCTATTTTTCTGCCTTTTTTTTTTTTTTTTTTAATATATTTAGTTTGGGTCTCACATTTGCATTTCATGAGATGACATTGGGAAAAGTGAGAACAATGCTTTGCTCATTATTGGCGGTTGTTTTTTAAACATCTGAAAGGTGGTATCACAGGAAGCGTTGTGATGGGGCTTCCTTAGAGATGATCTGTTTGATCTGTAAGAGAGTGAGAATGTAAAGGACTAGGAAAGCACGTGAACTGGTTTGTTTGTAAAATTTGAAATTTTAAGAATCTCTCTCCCCCTTTTCCTCCTCCAGAGCATTTTACTGCTTGACAAATGGCAAATTTCCTCGCTCTTGTCTCTACAGCAAGCCCTGTGCTGCATAAACCAGTGATCAATTATTCTGAAACTTTACCTTGTCATAGAGTGCTGCCATCTTGTAAAATTCTAAGCTTCTCAACATACATAGCTCATAACTTAATAGCTATTTTGAAGTTAAGTAAATAGCTTGCAATAGGAGAGTTGCACTCTTTAACTCCAAACATTTTACTCGATGCCCATGTTCTCTCCACTGGCAAGTGGAGGAAGGAATGTACCTAACTTAAAATCGCCCTCTAAAAGGAAATATGTGTCCAGTACATGTGAGATAATGATCATGTGGGAATCAGAACACAGGGAGTTAAAAGCTCTTGCCTTTCTCAGAAAGGATGTTATTTTTGGGAAAGCAGCAGCTCCTATTCTGGAGCATGGCCAGTGCTAGACCTTAACAGAACATCCTTGCTCTGGTCTCTGTGAGGAGCCACTTACCAGGAGTCAGAAAATGTTGCTAAGTAGAACAGCAAGGACTCTCTTGAAAGAAATTGCCAGCAGGTCCCAAATCCTACTTTGTTCAGATCAATTTTTAGGCTGGAAGTGCCTTTTACAGCTTAAAAACTTGGAAACAGTTGCTCCTCTCAGCAGTATTACATTCTCAGTTAATAATATCATACTATGGTGAGAAGAAACAATTTGCAAGCCATCCTTACCCCACAGATCTGTCAGCATTATAAGTCTAGTTATTACCTATAAAAATATTCACTGGTACCACTTTGCTATTTGAAACATTAGAATGGAACAGCATTTTGTTGTCCTTTTGGCACAGGATTACATATGTAAGCAGGAATTGCTGGAGGTTTTCGCAAATTCCTGCTCAGTGTTTGGGATTGTGTGAGAGGATCTGAAATATTTGAAATGTTTTGCTTTGAGCTTTTTCCTCTCCCAAAACCAAATATCTATTTTTTTCTTCCAGAAATACAGGTCAGTGTGCAAGTAGGCTGGGCAGGAGTCGTATGTGCCATACAGTCTTCTGTGCTGACTAACAAAAAGAAGACATCAATCCTATTGGAGAGACTGTTGAATTAGCAACAAGAAAGAAAGATGAGATTTAAATAATTAAATGAATTCTGTTTAAAAGCATATTAATCTGTTTTCTATTTGAAATGCCATGTGCAAAAGCTGTTAAGGCACCCAGCAAAACATAAGTGAGGCTTTACAGGCTTTGCAGTGAAATCTGATAGCCAAAGTTCTCTTGGTAATAACTCACACATGGCCTTGATAATAGAATCTTTTACTGAGAGAACAAGTGTGTTGGCTGAGATGCCTGGTTTATCCTTCTTGGTGTCTCAAAAAAGAAGTCTATGATCATTAAAGCCCACTTGATGGAACAGCAGAGAGGAGTTTTGATAGTTTGAGAGTCACAGCTCTGCAGCAACAGCTGCACCAGAGGCTGACTTAAACTTTGTGAGATTCTGAACCCCTGGGATCTGGTATCAGCTGCTATAAATTGACACAACTCTATTTATTTCAATTAAGTCACAGCAATTTACACAAACTGAAGATATGGCCCATTATTTCTTCATGCCTGCTCTAGCAATGAATCCAAGTATGTGATTAAGAATATAAGAACGCTCATTACAGTTAATGCCATGTGCTTAAAGCCATGAGCTTAAAGTTAAGCAGGTATTTAAGTGCCTTGTGGTATCAGCATCAGAATGCAGAGCTGCTGGTGCCTGCCAAGATGTTGTTATAGCAGTTGCTTTGAAAGGAATCTTGATTTCTGGTGAGCAACCTTCATGTTGGCCAGCATATTGCCAGCTGGATTAACTGTTGTTTTCAGGATTTTAATTCTGCCTTAAAATATTTCTTAACTTGTGTAATGGATGTAGGAATAAGGAGAGAAGTCACGGAACAGTTTCCTTAATGGTACCCTTTCTGACTGAATCTGATTTGTCTTAATCCAAAACACAAGTCTGAAATTCTCTTCCAATCCCTGCCTTTGAGACACAGTAAGCTCTTGGTAGCTCACATAATCCTGTGGGTCTAATGTTCATGAATTTTTTAAAATAAACAGCAGCTGCCATTTTGATTTTGTCAGTATATCTCTATATACACAAATATACAGTGCAGTGGGACATGAAAATCAGAGTGCAGCTTTTGGTGCTGTGTGCACCTGGCAGTAGCTGCCAAGGCTCTGCATCCTGAGGTTTATGTGGGTTGAAAGACCTTTCTAGAAGTAAGTGTGTGCCTGTGAGGATTGTATTGGCACCTTGGCTGACCTGAATTCCATGTAGCTGTAGTGTTAGCAGTAGCTGAACAGACTCATTTGGTATGTCTGTAAGAGCTGCAGCTGCACTTTTGACAACAACCAACATCAGTAGCATAACATGAACTATAGAGTACTTCTCATACCCATTATACCTGCAGCTTGCAAACAAAACAAATGGCCAAGAACCTAATCTCTTCAAACAAGTAATTTTACAAGCAGTTAATGTAATACATTAGATTCACGTTATCTTTTATCAGTTATACCTTGCAGCATTCTCTGTAACCTACGTTTGCAAGCCCCAGCTAAGATAAAGGTAGCATAGGTAAGTGTAAAAAAAAAAAAGTGTTCCCAGCTCTTCTTTGCTCACCAGTCTGAGTGGCATTCACCCTCTCATCCCTGTGACTGAGCTTCACTTCACCAGACACAAACGCTTAGCAGGTGTTTTCATCATGACATTAATTATAAGAATTGACATGTTCTAAATGAGGAATCCCTTGTTGTGCTGGTAGCACTGATGGATATTTGGGGAAATTGACAGCTTCTGAAAAATGTTTTTGCCATGCCCAGCACTTCTCTGACAGATTTTTAATGGCTCTCATAGAACTCTCACTAACTTGAACACCTTTGCAGATGAAGTGGAAAGTGGTGAAATGTGCTGCTTTAACACTTTTCAAAGCTAGTGAAGAAACAGGGAACAACTCTGAATTCTGCTTCTAAATCACAATCCTTTTCCCCCCCCCGAAAATATTTTTTGTTCTATCAAAACTAGAAGACTAGAATGGATTAGCTAGGGGGGCAAGCATTTGTTGTGATACACCAGGACTGAACTATGTAACCCCCATTAACCTGAATGGGAACCACGAAGCTCATGCTGCTCATTTAGATGGAAATATCCCCCTGCTCACCAGGGATCAATTGCACTGTGTGCTACCTGGTTTCAGTGTCTCATTCAATATGGGAGTCGCTGTTGTGACCTTGTTAACCTTGGGCTACAAGAAATGGAGGACAAAGAAAATGGGGCTATGAGAAGAAAGATCAAATAAAAATATAAGCTAAAAAAATGGAGAGTAGAAGTTATGAACGTTGGTATGGAACTCATGTTAGAAGTTCATATGAAATGTATTCGTGATTAAATCAGAAGTTTGCTTTGCAGTTCAATGTGATACTGCAGAAAATCAATACAAAGATAACAGTATATGGAGTTCAGGTGGTTCTGAGAATTCTTAAATTTAAACTAATTTTACAGGAAGAATGTGTTAACTATTTTTTTTTAATTTCCTGTGAAGGACAGAATAAGACAATGATTTTTATATATTCTGAGTTTTAGCTCCTCTTCCGAAGTGTAACATTGCAGACATAAACCTGAACCTCCAAGGCTGGTGTTATCAGAAGAGTGTAAATGGAAGAGATGCTCATCTCTTTTTGAAAGTCAATTAGGCTTATGTGCCTAAATCCAGCATTTATGTTTGAATCCCAATCGATAGTTTTATTGAAAAAGATCTCCAGTTGCTTTTTGAAGTGATAGGAGGATTGTGATTAAGTATTGCGAAAGCTCAGTTCTATGCTGACATCTCTTATCTCTCACTGATGAAAATAACAAGCCCTCAACAGTATTCTATAGTTAAGAAAGGGGATTGGAGAGGAAACAGTAAAGCTAGCATTATGGGGAGAATGTGTTTGTTGTGGAGAGTTGTTGAAGTTCGTATTTATGATTTGAGGCTGCCCACTGCAGATAATAAAGGACATGTAAAAGTTAAAATTTAGATAAATGTTGTGCTGCCATAGACATGATTTCCAGTATTACAATCTGCTTCATTAATACTGAAATAAGACCTCCTGTCCTCACTTTGAAAGCAGCAATCTTAAAGGTAACTCAGGAGAAGCAGTACTGGTTTCCAAACACAGCCTGGAAATCACAACAGAACTATAGATAGAAATTAGGAAAATTGTGTCCAGTAGCTTATTTTTCATGCTTGGGAATAATAAGTTTTTTCAGCTCATCATGATTTCCTCATCCTAAGACTTGGCAATTCGATGCATGCAACAGTAACACTCCAAAGACAATTTTGTCTACTGCTTCCACAAAGGAGAGCTCTTCCCAGAATTCCCACCACAGCCAGTTCTAAAGCATAGTATGCAAGGACTACAAGAATGAGAATAAAGTTGTCCTGATCAATAAATGATAGGTAACAGTGACATCCAAGAGAAAAATCTAACTCCGTGCTATTAGCGAAATTATTTCTTTCCAGGTCAGTAGAGGTTCGTGGTATAAAGGTAAAAGGAAATCCTTCCTCAAAATATTTTTTCTTAGGTTTACTAGATCACAGCCATTATGATACACAACTCTCTCTTGGGTATATTTATTTTTCAATTAGATGAGAATGTAAATTGTCAGTTTGGCCAAATGTGGACCACCACTAACCTCTTTCTTAAACAAATGCTGAGACTAAGAAGTCATGGAAAGGTGCTTCTTCCTCAGAAGATCACTTCCTGGTGTGCCTCACCAGGAAACTGTCTGCTTCCTACAGAAGTCTGTAAGGGCCATTGTAATATTGTATAGTAGGCACAAGCCTCTACATTGACATTTCCAGTTCTGTGTTCTAACAAGAAGAGTTAATTTGCACTGTGTCTTGTAGAGTGGCATCTCTTAGTCCTTTTTTATGAGATTATATCATTTTTCAAGCAGTTTCTAGCACGATGGAGGCAGGCATACGCTGTTTTCATTTGTCTCAGTCTTTTCCTCCTCTCGCTGCAAACACAGATCAGTGAAAAGCATATGAAAGACCTTGACATCAGTCTACTTTATCAAACTGCCACCCGGTCCTCTGTTAAGATGGCTTCTCCTGAATCAGTTTCTCCTCACCCCTATGTAAACAGGTCTTCTAGTTTGGCCTCATTGCAAACAAGCATCTTACTGATACAAGATGGAAGGCAACCTTCTTGAACATCTGCATCCTGGGATTACACATCTCATTGGCAGCAAGTCCTCAGTCTAGACTCCAAAGAGAGCCCCCAGTACAGGGGTCAAGAAGCTGCTGAAGGAGTTGAGTTTAGACAACAAGGTAAATATCATCTGTTTGAGCAGATTTAAAAGACAATGGCACCAGTGCTGTAGAGCTTTGGTTGCTGATGTAGTTACCACTGCAGGGGCCAAATTATCACAAGTGAGTTATCAGTATTTGTGTTTTTCCTTCTTAATGTAGTGAATCTTTTCTGTGCTCTCTGAAGGCTGGTTATTCTGTTTTAAAAATGCAGTAGAAGTACCAGTTGCTCGTGTGTAATCAGATCTGAATTCCTAAATTCCCACTTCAGCAGTGGTACCTTGGGATCTTATTTAGAAGCAGTGATTTTAGTTCTAATACACTTCTCCTGTGGATGGCCATTGGGATTTTTATTTCACTGAGAAGTGGAATACAACCGTATGTGAAGAAAGATGTTTTCAGATACTTGTAGTTGTTTCCCTTCAGAATATTTTCCAGCGCTGTTTATCATGGCTGTTTTGTGCTTTTCTTCCAGTTATAAATAACAGCTAAAGACTGATGTGTTTACTTTGTTTAACCATGGCCATGATGGGTCGAGGACACATTAAATCATCCTCAGGCTCTTATTTGCAGCCAATTCGGAAATAACCAGAGTAGTGACATAAAATTACTTCATACTGCAGAGATTTTTATATTGGCTTAAGTCTCTGAAGTCTCCAGGCTTTACAACAAGACACTTTAATGGTAAAACAGTGACAGCAAAGATGAAAGCCTACATGGAATTGCGTAGCAGACAACTCAAAGTTTGTTTGAGGTGCTAAGATAAGAAAAAGAGAAATTGTTTTCTTCTGGGGTTTTCTTGATGAGTTTACAGATTTAGCTATTGCTTATTTAGATTTAAAATGTCTTCGTATTTTAGAAATAGTGATGAAGAATATTGGCATTCTTGTTCTGATGAGATTAAAAGGGGAAAATGTTCTTTTCCAATGATTTCTACGCATACAGCCTTTATGCGTACACATCTGTGCTTCTGCTCTGGAAACACCAGTTGCAGTTGCTGCTGTTAGTTTAACAATTTGATGCCTTTTTTTTTTTTTTAGAATTACCTGCAAACAAACTTCATTGTTTGTAACTGTGTATTGTCGTCAAAAGCAAGAGCGACTTTGAAAATCAAGCTTGTTTTATTATATGGTACACACACAATTAATAGGTCTCCTTTTCGCTGTCAGTTGCACATCAGGCCAATATTTGCAATGTGTCTCCTTCTATTAATGTATTAGTAAGATTGTATCATTATTTATTGTAGGTAATTAGCAATTACTTAATAATGGGTGTCTGGGAATTGCATCACTGTTTGTATTAGAAATGAATTGCAATCAAGCTACATTCCAATGCTAGTTGGTGCTCTCTCTGAAGGAACTTTGAGAAATCAACCTGTAACTCAATTCTCACTTCACTTCTTATATATCTGAGAATCAAGATGAGCTTTCCCCTGTGGGTTAAAAAGTCTGAGCTCAATTACATCATGTTTGGGAATGAACCGCAGAGTTCAGGACCATTTATGGAAATCACTTGGTCTTTAGGTAATACTACAGTATTTATGTCAAAGATTTTATAGGCCAGGAATCCTCCCCTGAGGAATGAGTGCATTGCTGGAGTTGGAGACTCATTCATACAGAAGTCTGGAAAAAGGGAAAGGTGATGCGTTGAAACTCTTTTTGCTCGCATATAAATAATTGACTGAAATTATCTTTCTTACAATGGTTTCAGTCTGTGTCAAGGTAAGTAATTAAAATTATACAGATCTTATTTATTAATGCTAGTGGGAACAGGAGATATTGCAGCTGGAGCAATTTGAAGTTACCCAAAAGAAAATAAGGGCTATGGACTGATAGCAGGTAAACTGATAACAGATGTGTTTTTGAAAGGGTTCTAAAGGCATCAGTGACTTATGTACATCCACTCCCCTGCAAAGGTCAATAATAATTTAATGTTATAATTCTGCTGATCTCCAGTAGCTGGAGGAAACGCAAATAAATATTCAGAGCCAAATTCTTATTGACTATAATTTTGTATTTGCCCTTCTTGGATGTGGGTATATCCAGTACCCAACAAAGCTGTAAAGCTGAACCTTGAATTTTTCAGCAAAGCTGCCTTTTGTAATACTCTGGCATTTCTGATGGAAATGGCACAGAAGCTTGTAGGTTTTGGAAAGCAGAAATGTGGAATTAAGCAGAAAAGTAAACACTGTGGTAAATGTAGTCTTGGTAGAGAAGTTGCCTGAATATTCTGGTGATAGAACAGTACAAAAAGGCAGAGGTAGGTCAGAGCAGAGAGGACACTTCACTCTTTGCATTTCAGATTGTTGTACCTTGTAGGAAGAGAAAATAAGTACTTTAAGACATGAAATACGAAATACTTCAACTTTTAAGAATTAAGGTTTTGGTGAAAAAAAAGCGCTAATATATCAGCAAATGGCAGTAATTTATAAATTACAAGATTAGGAAGTGATTTCATTTGTGTAGTTTGCTGCTTGTTAAGAAAAATATTAGATGTATGTGAGTCCTAGATTAAAATACACAAAAAGTGAAGAGGATGTAAGTAACAATGATTCTCCTAGAGGGGTGGGGTAAATTAGTAGATTTTTTTACTGTCTCTTTTTATTTGCTGAGAGGACAAGGTTTAGGCATGAAAATCCTTGTTCCTGCTCTAGGAAGCATGCGCTTTGTGTTATTTCCTAGTGAAATTCCTTTTGGTTAGTAGTATGATACTTAAGTTTGTAAAAACTACCTGCCAACCTGAGCTAATACTAATCGTTAGGCACAAAAGTAACTATTACCTGTGTCACTTATTATTTTTAAGTTCTAGGGGTTGTTTGAGAAAAGGAAGGAGGATTTTGGTATTTATTTGCAGGATCTGAATTATATTTAATATTAAGAATCTGTTTAAAGTTTTTGTAGCTGCTACTGAAGCAATTGCAGAGAAGCTTTATGGGGGGGTTCTGCATCATGTGAATTGCCTTGACTTGCCTGTTAAGTTTGTCTTTGATTTTGAAGATGATTCAGAAAAAAACATAGTCCGTATTTGCAAGTTGGAATTTCCATTCAGTCTCTTTTACCAAAAATATTCATAAATTTACTATAAGCTTGAAGGAAAGAAGGAAGGTGGAATTTACGCCTGTTTTATTGATGGGTAGAGGGCATTTTACAAGTAGTCTGCAAACTATTTGCATAATATTTTGAAATGCAATTCAGTGAGGTAAAGTGCTTAGTATTTTTGTTGTGAACAAAACAGTATTGAGGAATGAGAAACAGTGGGTGCCGTTGACAGAGAAATGGCCAGTGCAGATGAAGAGCGTTCTGTTCCTAATTGAAACTCTATGTAGTGTGATATGACAGCATGATTTTTCTTCCCGTAATTCCAATTTTCTTCAGAAAATTTAAAATGGGTGGTGGCCTCTTTAACTAATATCAGATGCTTAAAGTTCTAGATATTAGTAGAATTTATCTCCAGACATGGAAATACATATCTCAGATACAGTATGTATTCACAAACTTTTCAAAGAGGCTCCTGCTACAACATCTCATCAGATCTTCTTAGTTATTGATTAATTCTGATACTCTTCATTGTAATACATTTTATAGTTGAATACTCCAGAGAGACATAAGAAAAACTTTAAAAGAAAGCAGAACTGTCTGGTCTGGTTATTATGAAAAAACAAGTTTTCCATATTATATCTGAATGATATCTTGGATAAAGAAGTTCTCCTTTTTTTTTTTTTTTTTTTTTTTCCCCCCATAAATTGATCTTTGCATCTTTGGAGTAGAAGTTAAAAACATTTACAAATTTGTAGACCAAAAAAGAAAAGAAATTGAAAAGATTCACTGTGATTAAATCTCTGAAGCAAAATGAGATAATAACAAGCATTAGCATCAGAAAAATATAGAGAAGTGCCATGGGAACATCTTGAAATTCTCCATCCTTTTTGTTTGGTTGTTTTTGAAAGATTTGGGAGGCAGGAGAGCACTTGATATAGCATTAGGGTTGTCTCTGTCTTCCTACTGTTTTCAGTACTTCCAGAAGAACTTGGCACATAAGTCTAATCTTGTTAGTAGGTGTGACCAAAAATAACAATATGGTGTATTTAACTTCAAAAACTCATTAGTAATGAAGTTCTGCTTCTTCCACAATGTTTGCTCTCTGGGGCCTTGTGATAGCTTTAGTTCAGCAGCATTCCAGCAAACACTTTAACTGTTTTCAAACCAGTTTTAAAAGAATCATTAGGAATAGTAGATAAAATAGAACCTTTTGTTTTCAATACAGAATCTTTCTTCTGTGATCTCATAAATTTCCTTTTATTTCTCTTGTTCCAGACTTCAGCTCAGAAGTATGTGAGTGTAGTAAGACTCATTTCTCAGCCTGAGTGGATTTTAAATGTTTACATGTACTGCTCCCTGGTAGAAACCCCTTCCATCATAGTTACAATGTTTACTTCTACCTTTTTGTTGTAAAGGTGAGTAAATGCACGTGTGTGTGGAGGGGAGTTGTAGAAAGAGCTGCTGTTCATTGGCTGCTGTTCATGAATTCACAAGGTTTCATGAGGCTGGGGACACAATCAGTGTGAGAGGTGGGATTCTCCGGAGCCTGCTTTCTCCACAATGGCATCGATACCCAAAGAGGAACTAATTTTCTTTCAAATAGCTGTAATTCCCACTCTGTGCTTGCGTGCCGTGCAGGTAGAGGACAACCACAAAGCTAAAGAAATAAGAGCTTGGCTTTTACAGAATCTATGGTGTTAGGAGGATAGAAGGCAGACATGTGTTGTATTTCCAATAATGAGAAGAGACAGTAGGAATCTAACAACAACATTCAGCAATTTTGCAACATAGTATTGTAAAACTTTACAGTTGCACCAGTTATAATTTAATATAAATTCTTTATATCCGGAGTTAGTCAGAACATAGCATACTCATCTTACTGAAAGTTTCAAGTTTGGGGTAATAATTCTCCTGGAAAATAGATGCACAGTATTTTCAGAAAAATGAAAAAAAAAATTAATTTGGTAAACCAGTCCTTTTTAGCCATACAGAAGAACTCTGCAGTACGGGCTGCATTAACTGCAGTCCCCATTCCTGCAGATTATTTCTGAAGTCTCAAAGAATAAGATGCAACTGCTATAAAGTCATTCAGAACAGCACAACTCTGATGGGCAGGTAATACCAGATTCTGTATTTTGTAATCTCTTTGCTGTGATTTATTATGTCTTCTGATGTTTCCAGTGCTTTTCCCTGTGTATTTTTTTCAGTTAAGTAAATTCAATAAAATAACCATCACATGACAATAAGAGAACTGATACAGAAAATAATTCATAGTGTAGTATTGATAAATGCTTGATGCAGTAAGAGTAATATGTCATCTATCACCTGTGTTCATATTTGGTGGCATCATATAAACTAATTCAGAATGAATGTCCTTTGCTTTAACCTTGATTGTATTTGCAACTTACTCTAGAGGAAAGTAATAATCCTTCATTAACTGGTAGGTGTGAAACATTCTCTATCAAGAGGGTATAGGAGGAGGCAAATTAAAATTGCTTTCAGAATGTGTCCTGAGTCAAAATTGGTCTTTCTCTGCAGTCTCATAAGCTGCATAAATTATTATTATGCATTTTAAAGGGTGTGTAGGTGAATGAATCTTTGTAGTTTGCAGGTTTGCTCTTTGTCTCTTTGTTGCTTTTCCTTATATGTATTCAAATGTACACATAAAAAAATGCAAGGACACATCAAATCGTTGATCTTGCTACAGCTTTAATTCTTCAGAGACTATATAAGACTGTGCTTTACATTATGCATTAAGGTACTTGTAATTCTTGTAATTAGGAACTTGTGGTAATGACCCATTCTCAGACAAAGTAGCGCTGTTCCTTGTTTTCCATTAACAGCATTGAGAGTTTATTTGCTGAGAATTGAGTTTAATTTCATTAGCAGGAATTGTGAGACATTTGCAACACAAGGTATATTAGCATAGCGCTTTGTAATGAGCGCCAAAAAGCATTTAGTGGAAGAGCTAATTATTGGAGACTTTCCTTCTTTTAATCAAGAAGGTCTAGCTAAATTTTAGTACTCTGCTCTCAAAATTCCTTAAGCTTTAACTACTAGGTAACAGAAAAATAAAATGGATTGAAAAAGTTCAGTAGATGTTTTCTGAAAGTCACCACCAAGTAAAATCCACCAATTTACTACAGAAAGAATTAATTTAATCTGAAAATGTTGCAGTACCAGCAGATTTTTTCCATATGTTTCATCTTAATAAGCTGACAGCAGTATACATTTACTACAGAGGAAAGATATTCATTGTGTTCAGCAAGGACCCTCCCGCCTCCTTCCTTCCTCCCAAAATAGGGTGATGTGTTCTGTACCGAAAAAGTCCTGCATATTGATGTGACTGGAAGCTCTTGTAAGGCTCATCACAAAATTCTGTGAAGACACTACTAATTCTGTTAACTTACTGGGATGGCTTTTCATTGATTTTAACTACCTAGCAGGTTTTTGTTTGGTCTGTTGAGTAACTTTCTGTCCAAGTGCATCTGGTGCCTGTTTTGTGGGGTAGTGTGCTGGGGTTAACCAGTGTGCCTCAGAGTCTTGTCCTGCTCAGAGTGTGCTGTGAAGTTGCTGTTGCCTCTGACAAGTCAGTTTCCCTCTGTACATCTGTGAGTTCCTTGGAAGTATTCTTAAGAATCCAGCTGAAAGTCTGGTGGAAACATATTTTCAGTCAAATACTATAGTCAAAGACCAGGTCCCGGATCAGTGAAAGATACCTTAGTACTGGAGAATTTTGAAACAACCTTGATAAAGTTTAAGTCAAATAATTTATTGATAAAATCAGATCCAATACATAGGATCTCTAAGGAAGATACTGGTTATTTGTTCATGGAGAAAAGTGTTTTATTCTTAGTGAAGTATTCTCCTCCTCAAGAGCAGATACTCATCCTTTCTGGAAATAATTTTCACTATTCTACCCTTAATAGTTCTGCTTCTGTTGTCATTTGCATAAGCTGGCGATCAGGAGCCCTGTGTTCCTTAAATAGGGTTGCTTGTCATTCTGGAAGTGTTCCAAGGTAAACTAGCCACTTTATTAAATACGCAGTGGCTTTTCTTCTTCATGTTCTCCCTGTTAGCGCCAAACCAAACATTCTGGGGCAGTTGTAGTCTCTCTTTCTTATTCCTTTATGTTTGACTTAATTCAATTTAGGTTTAGCAATGATTTTGGCAAATAACCACATATTGGTCAAACGGGAATGCAATTAAAATGACAGCTAACTTTAACCTACAGCTATGTGTATTTTTACACATACTGTGAAACCCCTAGAAAATTTTGAAATAGATGACAGCTGTTTAATGCTATCAGCTGCTGCATGGTGCTGAAAATCCAAACTATAGTATTATCCACTTTACCCAGACTCCTGTTTTGTTTCTGCTTGAAACAAATTCATGTTCTGAGAGCTCATGTTCAACTACTAAGTTTAGTACTTAAATTATGAATCCTATTATTAACATAATTTTATTAGTAATTAATTAGTTGTGCTTACTAAGTTTTTATAGAAACAACTTGCTCTAGCTTCTTTTTAATTTGGAATTTTGGTGTTGAGGCAACATTACATTATGAATTCTATTTACATTACCACTAGAACCTTAATTCTTTCTATTTCTTTAACAGTAGTTCAGCCTGCTGCCAGATTTTATTGTCTTTGCTTAATTCTCCCAGTTTGACTGGAGAGAAATTGCAATTACA
This sequence comes from Nestor notabilis, assembly GCF_000696875.1. Classification (NCBI taxonomy): domain Eukaryota; kingdom Metazoa; phylum Chordata; class Aves; order Psittaciformes; family Psittacidae; genus Nestor; species Nestor notabilis. The sequence continues at coordinate 55,949 of NW_009917639.1, read as the reverse complement.
ATTAGCCAGATATGGAAAATACATTTCTCCCTATCTTCTAACTTTGGTATTTGCTTGAAGTTTTGAACAAATTTGATCAGAGTTCATTTGCATCTGCTTTGTGTTTGCTTTTCACAAATAACTCTAACAGATGAGCTTACTGGTATTCAATGAGTATGCTGGCAGCAAGTATTCAACAAATATTTCAGAATATTTGCAGAAAGAGAATTTTAACTTTGATTACCCATATAAGGCTCATAATAACACTTATTTTATGGTGAGGCAGAGTCATATAATTGTATATATAACTAAGACTGCACACAAACAAACTTCAACTGAGCTGAAGAATTAATCACAAAACTTGTTGAGAAATTTGTTTCAGTAAGTAACTCAATTAGGAAGATTGCAGCGTTTCTCTACATCTTGCTGCTGCTTTGCTCTGCAGTATCCATTGAACAAAATGTGCACTAAGAATTATTTCATCACCTTCATGGTATAAAGTAAATGCATTAACCCAACAGGTGAAATGACTGCACTGTTTTGCCTTGATTACTGTTTGCAGTGCTGTGTTTGCACACAGTGTATCCTCAGGTATAGTCCATATAGGTGGGCATCTTGTCTCCCTGCTAAGCAAAATGTAAAGAAAGCAGGGTGGTAAGCATATTAGGAGAACTTGGGATGTATGAATCCTTCTCTTGCCTTTTCTTCACAGTGAATTTTATATTACCAACTGCTTTACTAGACTCCACTACTGAATGGGAAGAGAAAGGAAATGGAAGTCACCAGAAATATTTCCTAGGTGTGAGTGCTTTGTGCAGCACACAGCTGCAGTCCTTTGAAGGCTCCATCTCACTGCTCTGCACTTGCTAGCTTACTGAGGGGATTTCATGCTGCAGGCTCTTCAGCTATGGCAGACATATTCCCTTTGGGCACTGGGAAGCTTTGGGAACATCCTGTGGAGTACAAGATCAGCACATAACCCCCAGCAAGGGAGTGAAAGTAATGTCACTCCTCTCCAGTCATTACTGCAGTTCCCTTTTTAGCTCCATGTAGCGTTATCTAAATGCTAACAAACTGCAATCCTTCTCAATTAGCAAGTGAGAAAAATATGTACACCCCAATGGCATCTGGATTACAAGAGTAATTTGTCCTACTAGAGTTACGTCAGCTGTGCTTTCTTCTCCCTCATCTGTGGTACTTTGAAAACCCAAGCACATGAGTAGTGTGTATTTGTTTCTCTGTCTTCTTGCATTGTGACTGCTGAATGACTCTTGGTCTGTTCATCGCTGTTGTTAACCTTTACTACTATTTGTTATCCCAGTTTGTGTGGCTTTGTTGAAATCTGGTATTTTCAGTGTCTTTGGTTTGTTTTTCCATAGTTTTAGTCATTGATGATGCCACCATTCACACCGAAATCAATGTAAGTTTTCTTTTTTCCCCAAGTGTTTACAGACTGTTCCAAATGTTGCCCAGCAGGATTCTTGTCTTAACTGAAATTAACTGTCATACACAGGATTTGTTTATCTCTTTGCATTCTTCTATCACAGATGTTTGTCCTTTGGCTTCTTCCTTTTTCTAATTAATTTTCAATTATAATTTGAAACACCTTCTGTCTAAACAATATCCCCCAAAATCAAATAGTTAATTTCTTTACCCTACACCTGCAATGATTACTCAAAACTAAATGTTATTTACTTCTGTTTGAAAGTGACCTTTATGTTCAGCTATTTCAGATAACAGTTGTTACAAACATATATTTTGATGCTATACAGTTTTTTACTCTTCTTATGAATCTGTACATGCTATACTGTTGTTCTCACTTACTTTTGAAGACTAATGAAACAGTGCATGATGAGGATGATGGAGCTCATTTTCCATGCTCAAAAATTTCTTTCTGGGGTCACCACTAAGTTCTAAGTAGAAAACTAAAAAATCAGAACAATACTAACAAAGGCAACCTTGACCAAAACAATGTGACAGGGCACCAGCAACTCTTAAAGCTTATAATGTCCGTATTTTCTAGCCAGTTTGTGGAAAGCAAATGCATGAAAAGAAATTAATTTTCCAAAATGACATCTCTGACAAGCATGGAAGAAGACCAAAACTGGACTTTGGAAGCCGTTACCAACTTCAGCTGTCTGACCAATAGATACTACTACCACTTATGATAAAGGCATTGCTGAACAAGTTTTCAGACTGTGCGCACTGGTTAACTTAAATACTCTGGACCAGTAACTCTGGAAAGTACAAGAAGGGAGATTGTCAGGGGACTGTCTATCAGGAGACCAGAGCAGAGGGCTGCAGACACGCTTCAGAGGACACGCAGACAATAGTAAACTGCAGCATACACAAGGGGGCAAATGGACAGATTCTGGTTTTTGAAAGACCAGTGTGAAATGGGTTTATATAATCCCTCTGTCTGTTCTAAGGTTTGCTGCTGCACTTGCACTTTCATACTGAATTCTGGGCCTCTCCTTGCGAAGTCGGGAGAGATTAATGGAGATAAACAAAGTATTTAGGAGATAGCACAACAACCTCTGCAAAGTAATTATAATAGCTGTGTGACAACTCATTGGTATGCAAGTGCAACTGTTGAAAATGGTGTGAACTGCACAGATGAAAAGCAGGTAATTTGACAGCAGTAAGAGGGAAGCTAATGCAAGGCTGATGGCAGAAAAAGCACTTTGTTTAATTCTCCACTTCTCCAGTTATTCAAGGAAATCTGTAACTTTACTTCTTAGCTTAGATACTTCACTGAATTGCTACAGCTGATTTCTCTCATCCTATAAGCATAGTTATTCCAGTACAGAATTACTTAATGATGGTATGAGGTGACTGTGGTTTCAGGAGTGGTTCTGATGGCGTCCCATGTGGTTTAAATAGTTTCTGCCTCCAGCTCACCCAACAGCTGGATCTCCTCTTGCTCTTCAGTTACACTAGGATGATCTTCTACCTGATTATTCTTTAAACTAGTTGTGTGAAATAAGGTGGATTTAAGAGGGGAAAATAAATAACACGCAGTGGAGGCAGTCGAGTCCTTTGGGTGTGGGTCAAGGTGGGACTTGGAACATTCTATAGTTTTGCTAGATGATGTTACAAAAGTTAGGGGGGTGATTTAAGCGGGTTTTAAGGTTTTGTTTTTAAGAGAAATTAACATGTAATAGATGGATTTGCTCGGGTAATCAAAGCCTATGCCCTATAAAGCCTATTTAAGCCACAATTACAATAAGGAAGTTTTCTGATAATCAGCGTCACCTCATTCTTCCAAATTAACATCTTTATTTCTGTGAGCATTTGCAGTAATGTCTGTTAGCATCATTTGGATAGACATAATTATTTTGATAACAATGCAAATTGTCTGTTTTCCTCACTCCTGTATTATGAGCCGCCCTGTAAGCTTTCCACAACAGCAAGTAATGTGTTAAGTCTGAGTACAGGGAAATACTGCAGAGGAGACACAGCTACCTCCTGTTCCCACAACAGGGTAATAGCTATCAGTGATCCCCTCCTTGAAAGAAGAAATTGAGTATGCATCTTGACAAGTGCGAATACCAGAAAGATCAATAATACATATTTTCTAATAGTCAGACTGTTTTACTGTCCTTTACAGTGGGGAAATCAAGGAAAATGTTTTAATTATTTTGAATTCTCTTTGCACAGAAGAACAACTGTGAAGAAAAATGTGTTTTTCTGACAATGTTTTCTGTAGCATACACAGCAGTAAAAGATAATGTAGCTGTGTAATACTAGGAAATACGTCTTTCAAGTCTTCTCCCAAGTATGGTGGGAATAGAAAGCTGGAATTTGTATTATGCTATAAATGCAAACAGAATTCAGATTGAATCAGTTGCTTGTACAAGTTAGCTGTCCCACATTTTTCTTCAGAAAATTCTCAGACACCAGAATGCAGAGAACACCTTACTTCTTGTACCACGAGTTGCTGGGTATAGGGGTGAGATGGCTGGTCATTAATTTTTTTCTCATGCTTTTAGTGTAAACTAAAGCCTAATTTTTGTTTTAAATGCCTCTCAGGTGTTGTGTTGGACCTTTTTTATTTGTGACTCAATATGGAGGTCTTTTACATAGCAGCGGCACTGAGGTTTCCTATATGGTGGTACAGGAAGGCCTAGAGTCTCAGTGAAACAGAGGAGAGAAGCTAAATTTCGGGGGTAAGATATATAGATCTTAATTAAAATACAGTGCAGAAAGCTACTAACTTTGCTGTGTAGTTTTGACTCTGAATCACACTCCAAATTGAACTTGGAACATACACTTGTTTGATTTTGGACTTACGTGAGTGGAAAATGGACTATTTGGTTTCTTCCCATTTGATTCAAGACATTTGCATCTCTATTATTTGCAAAGGCCTTCAGAAAATGCATACTAAAGATAATAACTGATTGCTTTGTATAACCTTTTTATCATTACTGGATCTCCTGCTAGTTTCTTGTTTGCTGTGTGTTTTTGTCCTATCTGTCAGGGTCCTTAGCAGTTCTTCTGAAGATGTAATGCTGTTGTACAAAAGTCTATTATAATAATTTGTCTCCTCACTGTTGCTATAATTACTCTAAATTGTGTTCCACAACAGGCAGGAGGGACATTCGGTTTACAAAAAGAAATACTGTGTACCATTTTCTATTGCTCACCCAAAATCCTTGCTTTTTTCCCTTTCCTGCTGGTTAGTTGCATTGTATTTAACCTTCAGATGTTTAGAGGTTGCCACAGAAAGGAGAACTTCTTTCTCTGGCTCTCTGATAGTGTTGTTCTGAAAGTACTTTTCCATTGATTATACAATTTGTATAAGAACAAAACCAGTGGTAGTGGAGAGAATACTGGAATTCAGAGTTTGCATATGCAGAATTACCAGTTAAGATATGTGAGATTCACTTACAAATATGAAAATTTATAAAGGCTGTGGGGCTATATAATTTGCAATAGTTTTGAATTATTGACTTTTTATTAAGATGGAGAAAATGTAATGATGTTACTGAATTACAGGTTAATTGATATTGTTAGTTGTCCGATAACAATTTTAGATTGGGATTTTGATAGCCATCTAAGGAGGCTTAGGTTTGCTCATCCACCCACTTTACCAACATTTTATGCAACAAAAAAATCTTTTCCCTGACACAGTTTTCTAGGAGAAATAATGTAAGCAATAAAACTGCCGAAATGTTACTCTACCAGCATACCTACCATGGCAGAAGTTGCTGCATTCTACAAAATGCAATTACTCCCAATGGTGATTTTAGAGTAATAATATACTGAAAATGTAGTTTTAAATATATTTTAAAGATTCATTTAGAAATAGCAATTATAGGGAAGACCTTTGAGAATTAATCCACATTTTTCTAAAACAGAATTCAAAAAAGCATTGGAAATACTTGAATTGCCGACATTCAATAACTGACTTCTCTTTAGAATACGTCCAAATGATCTGATTCATTTAATTAAAGGCTATGTTAATAATTATACTCGGAAATCTGATTGATTACAGAAAACAATCCCAGTAGGTTTGGGTATGCTCAGGTTAATTGAAGAGCTAAGCTCAGGAAGGAAAGATTTACAGAAGGCTGTGTGCAGGCACTTTTCTCCTCTCCTTGTGAGAAGAATCTGTCACTTTTTTATATCTTTTATAGCACAAGTTCAAAACTTGACAGCAATAAACTTCGAACTGTGTCTGCATGAATCACACGTTATGACTGCAATGAAAGACAATCTTGTGCAAGATTCTTTTGGTCACATTTCAAAGATTTATTCAAACTTATGAGGTTTTCTAAGAACGAATTATAAAAGATTTTTTTTACAGAATGTGGTTCAGTAAAGCCCACAAGCTTAAGCATACAACTGTAAGGCTGTGACTGAACTTGTGTACACAAATGAAATCTTGAAATAATGTTTATAACAGTTATATTCTTATGAATTTTACTGAAGAATGACTTCAAAGAGGTAACCCCCAAAATGTTACAGAATAAATATGGTAGAAGAATACATTTAAAAGTTATATGATGGATATTTTCTTCGTAAGCTTCCTAATGAAGATCCTTATCACTCCATTAATCAAGAGATATTCGCAGTTGTCCAATAAGTTCTGCAAGACTTTAAGGTGGCTAAACAGCCTTTGTCACCTCTCATCAAACGTATCATCAGCGTGATGTATCTAAACTAACATTTCTTGAAACAGCATTACTAGGGGGAAACAAAGTTCAAGGATCCTTCAAATCACTCTTTTTCTCTTCATGTGTAAGGAATTTAGGGCAATGCTTATTGTCATGAATAAGAAATATTCTAAGAATCTAAGCTGGCAGAATCTCCAAAGCACACACTGTAAACATTTCACTTCTACAGTGACAGCTAAGTGAAGATGCCTTGCTCATTATCCATAAAGAATGTGGCACAGATGAGCTCAGAATGTAAATTTGTAAGGAAATGAAGAAAATACAATTAATTTTTCATGCAGAAATGTGTTATTTTTTTCATGCTGAAAGATTCATGGAAAATTAATTAGTGGAAATCTAGCAAATGTGTTGTGTTGGTAATACTGTAAAAATACTTCTTAGCACCAAAGGAAATATGAGAGGCTGGAATCATTGAGGTTAAATGGAAAATGGGAGGAACAAATAGGTCCTTAATAATAGCTGTTCATTATAGGATTTTTAAATAAATGACAAATTAGGAGAATTGTAAAAGAAGGGTATGTAGTTTACTGAGCTGTGGTATGAAATGGATTAACTGTGTTTAACTTCACTAGAGCTTCTGAAAATTTGTTAGCATTCTTAAAATTGTTTTTTAAAGAGAAAAAGAAGTTGCATGCAGTGCATCTTTGTGAGTCTTGACACAGTTAAATATCTGTGTGCACTTACCAAAACTACAGTCATTTCAATGACAGATTTAATATTCTTGAAAGATGAGGGATTTACTGCAGTGCAGAGAGCAGCCCATTTGTTTGCTGGTAGGTGAGTTGAGGCAGCTATGATTTAAGTTTCCCAAAACAGTAAGAGGCTGGTTGGTATTTCTGGAGTCATATCCATTATTTACATTGCTAGGCTGTGAGGATATTTGCAGCAATGTCACACTAACCTCCATGAATTCTTGATTGAGAAATAAAAAATTAACAATATGGACTGATGGGAACACTGGCATATAGAGACAAGTCATTTCAAAACAGGCAGTGTAAGAAGTCTGTCTGGAACACAAATACACACGAACAAAACTCTCAGAGTAACATTTAGCTGCAGGATTTCCATAGAGGATTAATTCCACACAATTCCCTGCCCTTTATGCCTACCTGCAGGACTGAGACTTGAGAGTAGCTTGCCATTTTCTTGGGTTTCTGGAGTTGCTAGGTTATCTAAACTTCCCTCAGCCAGGGAAAGGAGGTTCAGATTAATAGTTGAGCTGCAATTTACCTCTACCAGGTAATGTCCCTTTGCCTTTTTTCCCTAGCAGCTGCTCTTCCCTATGCTGGCCCCCAGCTTTTTAGTGAGGGGTCCATTTACCCGACTCTTTGTGGGGTATGGGAAGCCTGAGCAAATGGGCAGAAATGGGCATCCGCAGCTGTGCAGGGATAACAAAGAGCCTAGAATCAGGGACGTCAAATCATAGGTGACAGCCTCATTTTATTATACTGTGGAATAATGATGATGATTATTCAGAAGAACAAAAGTGAAAAAGAGAAACTCTTGTGTGGTTTGTTTCTTAGTAACAGCCAAAGTAAGAATTGCCTGTGATGCCAAGACTTGTACTAAACATTACCACCATTTTATAAACTACTTCCTTTAGTCCAGTGACTCCAGCCTTGTTTGCTTTGACACAGGTTTTAATTTTTTCTTTATTCCTGAAACATCACCTGATAAGTTTGCTATTGTCTAAACCAGTCACCTCCCTTATAATTAAGTAGATATCACAAGAAATAATTGAGCCAACAGTATGTATACACACAAGTTCTGTATATACATATATACATGTGTATATACAACATACAATGTATATAAATATGTATGTACTTTGTGTGTATACATTGTATATAACAAGTTATGTGCAATGTAAATTTCCAAGTACCAAGCACACCCTGTTTTCCACATCACTGCACACTTGGGTGCTCCTGTATAGTCCTGGATCTAGTCTGGCTGTAGTTTGGTGTGTTCTTTGTTGCTTCAGCTATGCTTTTGTTTTATTTTTATTTTAATATGGTAGCTTACTATGAGGACCTCCTTTAAGGGAAGCGGGAAACTGAATTTACATTTGTTTTATACTGATGTGAGTTTTTGCTCTGCTTTCTACAGAATTTGTTGTGGGTTTTGGTTTGTTTTGGGTTGGGTTTTTGTGTGGGTGGGTGGGTTTGTTTTGGTTTTTGTTTATTTGGTTGGTTGGGGGGTTTTTAATTTTGTTTTTTGGGGATTTTGGGTTTTTTTCTTTTTTTTGGTTATCATCTTGAACTGATGCAGCCCTGTAATGTTTCCTTGCTTTGAACAAGTGGAAGGACCTGATTCAAGGTTCACAGGCAGGAGAGCTTTCATCTGCTTTTAAAGAGTCATACCTGGATTGAGATCAGCATACAGGTTCAAGCAGAGTTGATTTAAGCAAGTAAGTGAAGGGTCTTCATTTGTCTGCTAGAGTTTGGTTTATACAGTAATACAAGTATATTTTGGAAAGTGGAAATGGAAAGTGAGGAGGAAGGAGGTCACCTTTGGTACTGGTACCCCTGCAGAAACCTCGCCTTTTTTTTAACTTTGTCAGATTGAAGAAATGATTGTTGGAAGATGCTGTTCCATGATCCTTGGTTTTCTCTGGGTAGAACAGAACTGTAGGCCATTGAACACTGCTTTTCCAGTCTGCAAGAGCTTTCCAACAAGGCCTGACCTTGTGTAAGAGACACTTTAAAGTACTGAAGGTTCTGATCAATGGTGTTTAAGAGGTATATTGTAGTTGAAAAGCTTTCACATGGACTTCTTAAGGTAAAGATTTAATTTTCAAGATTTTTTTTTTACATAGGGAAGTTTCCAAAAGACAAAGCTGTTTCTGCAGGACCCTTGAGGAACACCTGGCTTTTATTACACTATTTAGATTTAAATTCTGAAATGTACAGGCTATTATATAACCTGCTTTTTGACCATACTTTTAAAGTCAGAGGATTATGTCATGAAGAGAATACATGTTCCTTATTAACATTTTTTGCTTCTTAATGAAGGCTTTCAGTAGTGCCCATATTTAAAGTATTTTACATAATTCATTGTGCTATTTTCTTACTGCCCTAGGAAATTATAAGCATCTCTTGCTGTGATCTTTCATTCCAAGAATTGACTCTTTTAATATCCATAAATTTTAAGAGTTCTTGTAACTGCTGTGTCAGTGAGCTCTGGATAATGGTCAGAAGTGACAGAGGAGGCTGTGAAGTTAGCTCATATACTACCACTGACAGCATAACTGAGCTAAGGAAGCCTTTATGGGTGAGATTTCAAATCCATTGACTGTCATAGTTCACAGAAAAGAAAGCATGCCAGTATTAAACATGCAGCCAAGACAGAGGTATAAACCTACTAATGATGAGAAATCCAGAGTAAAGGATTTTGAATAGCTTTACATATGGGTTTGAGACACTGAAGGTACAGCTCTTTTATTTTGTATGCCTATGAGTACTGAATAAACAACAGCTGTAGCTGAGAAACAGATGAGAATTTCTCTTAGGAAATGCTTATGCTAAGAGCTTTTTTACAGCCCCGTCACAGTTTAAATGGACTTTCAAGCTGTGCTACTGTTAAGTCCCCTGTTTGGGGCCAGAATGATGGGAAAATTGCTATCCATTTCCTGGTGACAGTGACTGTCTTTTTGTCAGAAGTTAGGTATTTAAAAATATGACTCAAAATTCTGAAATTTCTGACATGTGGTAGTGCAGGTCTCTGTAGCTAACTCTTAGGGCACAGAGGCCTTCTATAGAATTCATTTTCTAGTAATATCCTCCAAATATAATAAAATTAGTTGAAAGTACTTTAAGTAGTTAAAACTTAACCAATACTGACCAAGAATCTTAAACTTCCCTGTGAAGTAAAGGGCCTATATATTGTTTTATCCTGGTGAAATACCTCAATGCTTTCATCCTACTGATCTATCCCCAGCCCTTTTCTTTTTTCTTTATGCACTTGCAAATGTGTTGTTGCTGCAAGATTATTAAGAAGGTTTTTATTTCAGTTTAGTGTTCATGTCTTTGCTTTAGGCCATACGCATTTTTACCACAGAAGTTCATAATGTCAGTCATAAAATTCAGTTTCTCTCCAGAGAGAGCCAGAATTGGGCATACGAGGTGAATTCTTCTCTCCACAAATGAACCCCAGTCCTCTTCCCCAGAACAGCTTGAGGAGAGAAGTCTCCATTTTGTAACATATCCCAAAGATCACCATGAGCAGGCTCCAGTGGACTAGGTAGGAAATGTTGCCCTGCTAAGAGTGTCTGAGAGCAACTGACTATTTAAACAAATAAGGGAAACTTAGATCAAGGACCTCAGCAGTCTGGGACCACCATGGTATGACATAAGGTGTAGAGAGGAGACAAGAAATTTGTCTCAAAGAAGACCTGAACAACAGGGATCTAATGGGTCAAAATGTTTTATATTTTGCCTTTGTACATCAGCCTGTACTAGTCTTCATCCCTTGCAGTCAGCAAGCCTTACTGCCTTCTCTACTGACTGTCTTTGGAAGTGTTTATGACTTACTCCTATGCAGAGTTTACCACAGTAATCTCATATCAGTTTAACAGAGGCCTGGATAACCACAACCAGCTCTGAGTCCTCCCAGCAAAAAGATGGAAAGATACTTGATTATTTCTACCTTTGTGCAAAAGAGCAACATGAACTGGAGATATACTCAAGCTGTGAGTGTCAGGAATAAATAGGCAGCTTATAAATGGCATTGAAAATGGTCTGTACTGCTGAGAGGAAAAAGGATTTTGTTTCTTATTGTTCTGCTAGCTTTGGGTTGATTTAAAAAAGAGTGGTGTGTTTTGATGAGGATGATACAGAGTAATGGCTTTTGAAAGTACAGTAGCTCTTTTCTTTAAATGTTTGCATTTTAGTCTGAATTGATTAGACTGAGCTTTTTTGTTGGGCTGGTATTGCCTCATCTTGTACAATGACAACCAGGAGTAGCCCTGGCTTAGTGCAGCACGGGAAGGTGACACTAATATGTTAACATCTGCTCACTACAGCAGAGGTACAGCGACCTTGGTGTATCATCATTAATTTCCCCAAAACAAACCATCCAGAACTACTGCTAGTAAAAACAATTTGAAGAACATCAGCATATAGTCAAACTTATTTAGTCTTTGACATTGATAGAAGGGTTGTTGCTTTTCTGGCTGAAACCCATCACGACCGCAGCAGCAGGGCCCTTACTTTACCCACGTGCTGCAGGAGTGTTCAGCCCACTGGGGACTCTGGGACTCGCTGCTGTAAAAGGTGGAAATGAGCGTCCAGACTTTAGAAATCCTTGGCTGGCTTCACAGGCTGCCTTTTTAATCAGAATACGCGTGGGCCTTGACAAGGAACTTTGTCTTTGTTTCTGTGCCTCACAGCCTCGAAGCACAGCTATATGAATTAGGTAGGAGGCTATACCTCCCCCTGGAATATGGGCATTTATGTACCTATGTACCTACTGTGCCAGTTCATCAACTATTGGAAATGGGCTGCAGCGCAGCTGGGCAGATTTCTGTCACTGGAGGGTCTGGCCCAAGTACTTTGTGCCGCTTCCATTGTCCTCCTTCAAAACGACAAATATTGCAAACGATTCACTTAAAACTGTTAACTTGCACTGGTACGGGTGCTGTCGGCAGCGAGGGCCCTGTATTCATGGAACACTTGACGTCGGTGGGTGCCGCCGATGGGGTCTGCGGAGCGCTGCGGCACCTTGCGGTACTCCCGGTACACGGTAGCAAGTGTCGCCTCCTTGTGTCACCATTTGTCATTGTTGCGGTGTCTGTGTACAGCCCGTTTCCAAACGCTTTGTTTCTGCGGGTACATGGCAAACCTCATGGAAACAGAAGGTAACGGGGCGTTCCCTCGAGTGCTTCTCTAGGACGCTTTGCTGGGTGTCCAAAGAGGCCCTGCGGCCAAGGAGGCGAGGGCACAGGGAGGGACTGAAATTCATTAAACTCCTGAAAGCTTCCCGAGATGTGGACTTCCTTGGAGCCACCAGCCGCAGTTAGTTGTTAATGGAGTTGCTGGGTTAAGTTCATTGCGATGTTTGACCTGCTGTGTTGTGTAGGAGCCTGGCGATGTGTGAAAGCCTCGCTGCCAGAGAGGAGCGATGGTGCTGCAGTTGTAGGGGCTAATGATTCTGCTGACCTCATGTCCTCATCCAGCTGCTTTCTATTACTGTCGCTTAACTGGGACATGGTAGGCTCAGGGGACTGACTTTAGATAATGAGCGAGCTGTGCAATTACGGCAGCTACTGCAGGACACGGGAGCTAAATCCAGCTCATTTTTGCTTCATCATCTATTTTTATATAATTCTGGCATAATGTGGACATTCAAAAAAAAATTGAGCTTATTGCTCTGAGGGGGAGTGAATAGTGCTGGTAGTGCTGCTGGGCTCTGGGGAGGCAGGGGTGGTAAGGGAACTGTGCAGTAGCCAGCTTTGCTACTGTCATCTTGCCTCAGTACTTTATAGCCTTACGAAAGTATTGACACCTGAAAAAAACTCCACCCAGGATCTTTGTGTTGGTATTTATATTCTATTTATTTCCCTTCTTTCTAAGTTAAGAAAGTAAGCATGGAACATTAATGTAATTTTTACCAGAATCCATGGAAAAGCTGTAGTGGCTCAACAGTTTACTAGAAAATGCTTTGTTTACTTTGATTTTCAGATGTAGTTATTGCAGTTACACTCTGGATTTTTCATAAACTTGTACTGTCTAAGAAATACAAATCCCTTGCTTTGGTTAACTTATGGAAATGTGAATATTATCATAGGTTATAATGCAGCAGTATATGTGGATATGTTGTTGGAGGTATGGTAAAGTAGACTTATGTTTACTTTTAAAATTATGGTTAACAAAGGCCATAATTTTTACTACATACAAAAACTTGGTACTTTAATGGACAACTTATGCACTGACACTTTCTCTCATTATCTCATTATAAGAGTAATGGGATTTATTCCCAGTATTAAAGAGGAGTTGTTTGGCAAGTTCTGTCCAGTGCAAGTTTCTTTGTAAAAGCGAGTTCAAAGAGAAAAACATGATATTTTCAAACTGCTTTCTAACAGAGATATATATAGGATGTTTCATGAAGAACATTGTATATGTTAAAACAAATGTTTGGGGGCTTGTTTTCTGTTTATTTACTTACTTGGAAGAGTTTACTCGGATTGCCCCTCAGAAGTCTTAAATAAAAGAGATATTATGTCTGAGACTTTGTACATGAAGTGAATTATCCATGATGACTAGTCGACATATTTGCATAGTGATTTATATAGCATATTTAGTTGAAAGATCATAGCAGCCAGTATTATCTGAGCATCACAAATACTACTGTGAAGTAAAGGGCAGATACATTTTTCACCACCTGCTAAAATCATTGCCTGTATACTTACTGGGTTTCCATAAATTTGGAGTAATCTAATGCTGTTGTCCATAGCAGTAAGTAAACAGAACAAAATTTAATTAAAGATACATATCTATGAAATATGAGTCATGATTCCACCTGTTCTCCATTCAGCATCTTCCACCCATGTAAGTCTTTAATATATTGGATTTTTTTGATGGGAAGTTATGTGTGCCAGCCATAGATAGAACATTACGTTTAGCATTTTGGAAGACCCAGAGAGCTGACCCTGCACTAAATTCAAGTAACTTCTCAAATGTGCTTTCAGGAGCAAGTGCTGAAGAGGACCATTTTGCCCACACAGCTTCTCTGATGCTAAAGACTTAACTAGTTTTAAGTCAAGTGAGTTCTCTGCCCAGTTTGGTGTATACCCTTGTCACTGCTTATTCAAGAAGAATAATTATGTGGATAAGGAGAGAACATGGAGTCACAGAAGAAATGACCCTGGGCAGGAGGAGAATGAAATAGCTGTTTGCTGCAGCAGAGATACTTTACAGTAGCGTAAAAAGTTTGTGGGACTGTGGTCTGGAAGGCAGCACAGCCATGGATTGACTGGCTTCCGTGCTCAGCAGTTCATTTCAGCAGCAATCCCAGCTGTGGGCAAAACCTGAGGGCACTAATGAGCCTTAATTGCTTGGAGTAGCCTCACTTGAGTTTGAGGTTTATGCACTTTGTCTATGCATGTGTGCATACACATATATTTCATTAGCAGGCTTAATCTACAGATGACTTTTTAAAAAACTTCAGCTTTTAAAAAATATAGTTGTTTATTTTCATACTCAGATGGTAATAGTCTATCTGAGACTACACCAAAATTCCTTTTCTAGATAGAGTCTCAATTTAGCCAGCTTGCTTACTATTGTGAAGCAAGGAGTTGCTATAAACAGACCTCCTAAAGCCTTCACAGCCAGTTTAAACAAAAATAATCCAAAATTTAAATTAAGAAAAATATACAGTGTTTTAGTTAAAAGCTGTATGGGAGCATTAGTAAGTATAATATTAAGAACACAAATAAAAAACAACTTACATGAGTTAACATTCTTGGATCAAGTCTCACCTTCCTAATAGCCACTTTTTTGACCATTAAGGGTTAGATTTATAACTGAATGTGTGGGGTTTCATAGTAGTGTAAGGAATGTGGATGTAAAAGTGAATTTTAATTGGCTTTCCAGCATTGCTTTTAGAAAGCAAGAAGGAGGTGAATCATAGAATGGTTTGGGTTGGAAAGGACCTTGAGGTCATCTAGTTCCACCCCACCTTGCCATGGGCAGGGGTGCTTCACCCTTGACCACATTACCCAAGACTCTGTCCAGCCTGGCCTTGAACACTGCCAGGCACGGAGCATTTACCACTTCTCTGGGAAGCCTGTTCCAGTGCCTAGCCACCATCACTGTAACGAACTTCTTCCTTATATCTAACCTGAACTTCCCTTTTTCAGTTTAAACCATTTATTCCTTGTCCTGTCACTTCAGTTCCTGATGAAGAGTCCCTCTCTAGCATCCCTGTAGGCCCCCTTCAGATACAGGAAGGCTGCTATGAGGTCTCCATGCAGCTTCTCTTCTCCAGGCTGAACAGCCCCAGCTTCCTCATCCTATCTTCATACAGAAGGTGCTCTAGCCCCCTGATCATCCTCATGGACTCCTCTGGCCTTGGTCCAACAGCTCCATGTCCTTCTTATGTAATATCTTTCTTATGTAATGGAAATTAATGAATCAACTGCCTTAGCAAGAAGGTGGTATATTTTGCGTGCATGTATGCTTATGAAGGAGATACTTAAATGTGTTAAAGAGACAATTTAGATTTACAGCTCTATTTATCATGATTACATCACTGAATTTGGCTACATACATTAGAATTTTACATTTCATAGGTATAGTGCTTTAGGAAGTAAAGTATAATAATACAGGATAATACAGTTTTGCTGGGTTTTTTGGTGGTTTGTTTTTTTGGTTTTTTTTTTTTTAAATTTTTAGCAATACTACTAGTCAGACATTACATTGTGAAATTACTAATGGGGTAGGCTGGTTGGTTGGTTTTGGGTTTTTTCTTGTTTATTTTCCTGTTCCACTGCTGCTGTTTATCACAGTGAACCAGTGATACTGCAGGTAATTGTTCACGTAATGGGGTGCAGAGGTGGTGAAGAACACTCAGCGTAAGGCCCCTTTCTTCACACACCTGTCACAAAATAGCTCCAACAGCCTGAATTCTGTTCAGTGGCATGGACTGTGAATCATAATCAGAAATATGTTCTGAATCCTGAGGAGCTGGACTAGGGACTGCATCAGGCAAAAGAAAAAGGGGAAGAACCAATGGGCAATCAATCTTACATCTGTCCCACTCACAGGCAAATCCAGAAATTAATAAAAGGTTACAGCACAGTGTAATTTTTAAAACTGCCTAAGCTCAGTGAGACAAACCTTTAAAAGTAATGTTTCACATCTGTTCTGATAAATGCCAAGACATTCACAAAACCCTGTCACATTTCTTCCCTTGATCTCCCTGTCAGTCCGAATCTTATTTAGTTGTCTTGTAGGTGTGTTTACTGTGGTAGCTTCGGGACTGTTTAAGCAGGGGAGGTACAGGTTAACAGTGAGAGCAGGTGACACAGCAGATTTGTTTGTTGGTTAGGTATTTTTTGTCTAAGAAATGAAACACTGTCTCTAAAAAGAAACACAGCTTGACTCACTGTCTCCTACTTTCCCAATTCCCATGGCAGAGTTTGATCAAAACATGGCCTGCACATTCAGCCACATGTTCCACTCATTGCTGCACAAAAGTTCAGTTGTACTGCATGACATGAATGGTACTCATCTTTCTCTTCTAACAGCCCTGCAAAAAACTGGGAGGTGGCTTACAGACATCAAAAGCTCTACTGTAATAAAATTACTTTTTAGAATATCTATCTGTTGAAGAAACAGCTCTTGAGTCACTTTATTAACATCAATGGTGGAAGAAAAAGAAGTAAAACCAGTTCCGTCCTGTCACTGACAATTCCAGTCTTGCTATTTTTTTTCTTCTTGGTTTATACATTTTCTTCATTCTCAAAATCATCTTTGCCTGATATTCTGAAAGAATTTCAAAAGTCCAAAGTTCAGGAGATGGTTTTCTTAAGCTTATTGTAAATGTCTGTTTGCAACATTTTTTTGTTTGTTTGTTTGTTTTTCTAATCCTGTTTTGGAACTAGATGATATTTTCAGGTAAGCACAGGAAAGATGCTAAACTGAAGAGCCATTGGTTGCAGCTCTTTCAATGAGTGTTCTTGTAACATAGCACATATGCACACCTTATGTGAGTTTGAAACAGGATGAGCTAAACATGAGGTGACACTGAAGGAATTCCATGCATTTTGTTTCTTGGACTAGGACTGAAACAACCCTTTCCTCATGCCATAAGAACCTAGGAAGGTGCAAAGATATAAAAGGTGAAAACTGTGGGTTTTTTTGATGCGAGAAACTGAAAAAGAGATTAGGAAAATATCTTCTTTAGAAAAATAAGTAACAGGAAAAGAGTTTCACATGTTGATGAGATGAGCCAAGTCAGTGAAATGGTTACTGACTTACAGGCAAGTGATAAATGAGAATCCTGGCTCATAATTTGTCTCTTTCAATTTTTGTCCCTGCTTTTTTATCTTTGAGCTTTAACACAGGAAATTTCATATGTATTTAATACAAAAATGACATTAAATGAGCTTTCCATTTCATGTTTCAGGAGCTTTCTTCATTCTAGAAGGTTTCCTTTATTTCTTTGTAGGTAAGGTGCTGGCTTGAGATACATAACAAATAGCAACTATTTGGATACAGTTTTAGAATGGCACATACTGTCCTTTTAATTAATTCTGGAGGGTAGGAACTACATATGCATGCACTTCAAGATAAGGCCTTTCTAAATACTAAAAGCAGTAAACATAGTTTAAAAGACTGTTTACTGTATTTGCAGTGTTATCACCTTATCTACCTTTTTGTCAGTATTCATGCATTTCCTTATGTAGAATGGGAGGTTCTGAAGTGAGTGCAAATTTTGTGAGTAGCAAAAAAAGCCATTTTAAGGATGTTTTCTGTCAATCATGTATAGCTTCTAGTACAAGAAAAATAAATTGCAGCTTCCCTGAGAAAGTGACATAAACCCATGGGCTTTTTATGTCACAGAGGGATTATTTTGAGAAAGATAGGAAGCCCTCACCCAGGCTGTGATCTTTCTTGATGAAAATACTGCGTTCTTAACTAGTACATAAAATGTCTGGGAAACAGTAAAAGACAGTAAAAGAATGTCATACTTCATACCAAACGTGGGTAAGAGCCATGAGCTGTTGCAGGTAGGATGATCTACAAAGGAAACTGCTGGCCTTGTAAAGCAAGATCAAGTAATTGTGACAGGCACATTGTCTATGCTCCAGTTCTTGTTGTGTGCTCCTCTCCTTGGCTTGTCCCCAGTCCTCCCCTTATATAATAATTAGCTTATTATTGAGACATAATTATAGGTACTTCTTTACCCAGAATTGCCCAGGATGGGGATAGATAAGTTGTTTTTTTGTCTTGGGTGACTTGGCTACAGATCTCAGTGGGTGCTCTGCTTAAGAGGCTTGATACCTGGCCGTACCTTCTCAGAGGATTTAATTGAGCGATCATGCTGTCACATACAGACAAGTTTTGCAAAAGCCTACAGCAAAGAATGACTTCCCGACTGCCATTCTTTGTCATACACTTATACAACTTGTGTGTGTTCATTCACTGACTTCTCAAACATGACAGAAGATTCAACTGTTGGTCTAGAAATTGCAAGTTTCAGGAACTGGGCAGGAGGGGAGGAGTTGAGAGGGAGTAGGAAATCAGACATACAAGCATTAACATACATAAACTTAAATAAAAATCTCTGCTAAATCTTTTAGGTAATTGTCAGGTCTTTACAGCCTAACAACAGTCAGCTCATTAATTTAATGAGTGTCATTTGACCTGTAATATTAACGTGTTTTACTGTTTATTAATTAAACATCAGCTTGAGGAATGACATTATTTTAAATAGAAACACTCCATATCTACCTCCATTTATATAGTGATGAGTATACTGGTAAAGATCATAGTCCCTCTGGTGTGAGGACCGCTTTACAGAGTTTTCAGAAATCATAGAATCGTGGAATGGTTTGAGTTGGAAGCGACCTTAAAGATCATCTAGTTCCAAACTCTCCATGCCCCAGGAACACCTTCCGCTAGACCAGGTTGCTCAAAGCTGCATCCAGCCTGGCCTCATGTCTCGGGGTATGTTCATATCCCCACATCCAGCCTGGACACAGAGAAGTTTTCTCAGCTATATAGCATGGGCTGGTGAAATATTTCACTAACCTAACTCTGGTGTGAGTGCCTGGTAACCTGCCGTGCAGGTGTCAGCAGTACCACATGGCTCAAAACAATGTTGCCCTGAAGTGTTATCCATCACTGTGTCAAGTTATTTGTCATTTCATTTGATAATTTTTCATTAGTATGCTTGACATAAGAATGTGCTGGTGAAATTTGATAAAAATGTAAAGCTAATTGCAAATATAGAAGAGCCTGATCCAGGAAGAGATGAAAGCTCTAGCAGATTGAAATAAAAGAAATGAATTAATGTTAGTAATACCAAGTAAAAGGTCATCCTTCTAGGAACTAACTGGAATTCAACTGCTGAACAGGGATTTATCTGACAATAACTTTGAGAAGAAAGATATGGGCGTAATGTGTCCAGGGGTCCAGTTGACCACTGGATGACTATAAAGCAACAGGAAGATAAAGCATTATAAAAGAGAAATACACTCTTTGGACATACATGTGGATTACTAAGGTAGAAGACTCTTTAATATATTGCAAGGCATTAGTGGGTCTTTGGTTGGAGCAGTCATACTGCTTAGTTGTATTCACATTACTTACATAGTTGAGAGAGAGAGACACCTCTGAGAGATGGTTTAGAGTGGGATTTATGAGAGCTTAAGGAGACTCCATTCCAAATGCTGGTGTTTTAAGTTAAGCTAGGTTTTGGGTATATCCCCTAAAATACATGTTTTTAATCATTTGCCTACAAAAAAAGATGTAATTAGATTTTAGTAAGTAGAGCGTAAGTCTACTGAGTTTATTGGTAGAAAGACCCTCTTCTGAGGCGACACTAACAGAATGACATGTTAAGCCTAATGGAATTCTAGCAGAGAATGGATGAGAAGACTTTATGTAACGTCTGTGTTGCAAAATTAAAATAACTGCTAACCCTAAAGAGTATGGGTGAAGAGGAATGACAAAGAAAAAAGAAAGAAAGAAAAAGGTGATAGGTTGTAAATAAATGGAATTTAAATAAGGCTAAGTTCTGCTTATGTGAGAGAAATTCTTGAACAGCCTTCAAAAACCCTATTAGTGACAAAGAGACACATTTCAAATGGAGCTGAAACTGGGTTTGAATCAAGTTAAATTAAGTAACTGTGATTGCAGGTTCCTTGTTGTGATGTGACAGGAGTTCATTTCCATTCCCAAATTCCTTTGAAATAATTTTTTGATGAATCCACAGATGTCTTCCATTGAACACCAGCTCTGCACACAGATTTTCTTTTTGCTATAAAGGCTGAGCTCTGTTCAATAAACTCTGTGCTCTGCATCCCCTCCCTTCCGAGTCACTGTCGGTCACTCCCTCTCCTGCTCCTAAAAGCTGGGGAGAATCAGTGATATCCTTTAAAAGTGATTGGTAACACCAATGTAAAGATCTATTCTCATGGAGACAGAATTATAGCTAGGTGTCAGTCTTAAATAGGTAAGGAGATTATAAGGGGGTTTTCAACCTAGGAAAATTGTGACAATATTGTCACATAAAGTTCTAACAGGGTTTTGTTTTACAAATACAGTTTAACAGCCCTCATAACCTAGTAACAACTTAATAACACTTAATGTGTTATTTGTTCTATAATATTAAAGCATGTCTGTGTCTATTCAAAGTGTTGAGTTAAAGTTACTGTAATATAAATGTATTATTTATATAAACATAAATATATTACAGTAACTTTAACTCAACACATGAAACAATTATATCTGTATTGCCTGAACAGAATTTTGTGCAAGGTAGTAGTTGACTGATTTATGGTTTGGTGTCCAAATCTAGAGAATTAATGATGAATTAATTCCTTGTTTGGTGGAGAGAAATACTTCCTGGAGTTCCACGGCTCATCGGGAGACAAGTATTTTTGTGCTAAGCCCAGTCTTGATTGCTGTAAGTCAGAATGGGAACAGGGCCTGACTTCTTCCTGCAGGGGTTCCTGCAGCTCCCTTCCTGCCAAAACCTCCACCCAACACGGTACATCCTCGGTGTGCAGAAGCTGGCAAACCTTTCTTAGTCATGCTTTACATGGAATCTGTTCTTCTAGCACTATGAAACTACGCTGACTTGTTTTCACAGCATATCCTGGTAATTTTCTTGATGTGTTAGAATAGCTTCTAGTTGCATTACTCATCATTTCTGTTCAGAAACAAATTAAAAATAAGTAAAAATAGAAAAGCATTTTTTCCAGTTCTGTTTTGGTATGTCCCCTGAATATTACTGTACTCTTAATTTATACTGGTTTTGCCTCTGATATGCGTGAGAGGTGAATAGTCAGTGTGAAAGACAGTTCTCTTCAGTTCCATTCCCTCAAGCCGTAACAACCAATTGGTGTCAGTTACCTCAAAAGCAAATTAATCCCACTGCTGTTTTGTTGAATCAATACTAATGCATTTTTCCTGTAATTTTCAGGTTTTGACAACGCTGGCTGCCAGCAAAGCTGAGGTAGGAAATCCTGTCTTACACGGGTGGGATGTTAAATAGCTGTCTGCAATTTTGATAGTGAGGCTTGCTTTCTTACAATTTTGGGGTGAAAATTTAAGGAGCTTCACTGTGACACTTGTGCTGCTTCTAGTGTTTAATTAGCCAATCTCTGGAATTCTTGTCTTTTTATAACAAAGTGTAAGTAGATAAATTCCTTCTGGGAAAGTTTTATCATTATGTAGGTCTTTGAAACTGCGTAGTTCAGAGCTTTGGTAAGCATGTGTTGTAATTTCCTATCAACAGAAGGTGGCTGTCTGACCTTTCCTCTGTGCCCTTCAATTTTTCTTCATTGCTTCAGAGCAAAGAATGTACTGTATCTGCTGCAAGGTCAGCTCTGGTGCTTGGCTTGTGTTCCTTCCTAGTCCTTGGCTTGCCTCGCTCTCTTGTACCATATGACATGAGCTGTTTGAACAGACTGGACGTGACAGAGAAGTTTAGTTTTATGACCCAGTGCTACTAGATGAATTCTTGATAAATTCTGGAATGACATTAAATGCACTGTGTGTTGCCTGCATTAGGTGCTTGGCATTGCTAGTTTAGATTGGTCATTTTGATTTGCATTTATTTTGTTAGCTTTTCTAGTCATGTGTGAGTATTTTACCTGATCTTAATGAGTCTAACTCTATTCTTAGCGATGAAAATACTGTGATTATTGGAGTATATTTTGAATTATTGATTGCTAAAGCAAAAATGACAGTTCTTTGTGACCACTAACTTGTTATACTGCATTTGTCTCTTTTGAACATTGCTGTTGAGTAAGTGACTGCACTTTTAATAACTGACAGATAATTTTATTCAGTGTGCACAGTTACTGACTCATTTAAATGTAATGTCAATTGGAAGCTCAGAACATTTCTATATGAAACAGATCTTGGACTCACAGTAGGGAATTCGTGATGTACTCCAAAGCTAATGTTTAACTATGACAAAATGTCTAGGTGGCTTTAACCACTATAGTCAGATAAATTTTTAATATGAATGTTTTGTAAATTAAATTGCATTATTAAAGAGAATAGATAAACTTTAAAGAACAAAGACACAAGTTCACTTTCATGCTGTAAAAGAATGACATAATTCATTTTTATTTAAATTAAGACTGTAGAATTAGTGTTCAATTTTGCTGGTCTGATTCAGTTGCATACTTGGCTTGTCTCAGAGACTTTTGGGAGCAGGATTGGTACTTTTGGGGTTTTTTTCACTGTTGCACTGTTTTAAATACCTTTCTCTTATATCAATAATGTCCACTAATTAAGAGTCACTTTGATTTTCTAGATTTGTAATGGGATTTTTGGGGGCTTAGATTTGTCACTGTACTGATACTACTGTCAATTTTACTCCCTTCTCAAAGTTGTTTTTCTCATTTGTAAAATTTTCCCATATACTTTTTCAGTTTGTATGTGTAATATTCTAGAAGCAGTACAGGTTTCTGAGGTGGTCAGTTGTGTCAGTTGTGTTGCTTTATTAGTACTTTCACTATTTGAGAATCTGCAGAAGTTAACATATCTGCTGGCCTTTGTCCTTCAGCCCATGGGCCAGCTGGCTTAGCTGACACAAAACCTCTAAGAGGTTATCATTAGATGCTGTTTCTCCCATTCATGAAAATACTCAGAAGAAATGCCAAAGTTCTCCCATACAGGAAAAATCCTATTTGGAAGGTAAAGGATAATTAAGTGCATTCTTAAATTGAGGTGGTAGCGTTGTTTGCATATAGTCCTACTGAATACTCTCAAGAATAATAACTAAAAAGAACAATAAGCATGCAGGACTGAATGCTGAGGTTTTGAATTGGAGACAGTTTTCTGCTTGAGGGAAGTGGCTCCTTTGACTTAACTGGGACCTACATAGCGCATAGTACAGTTTTGGTGTATTTTGAGGCTAATGCACCTTAAATAGTTGTTAGTATGGATGACACACAAGACGTTTCCTCAGGTTTGATAATAGTGGCCTCATGTTTTGAATTTTTTTTTTTTCTTCACTCTTTGATCCTCATGATCCAGGTAGTCTTGAAATTTAATTATTCCTTTTTCTTTTTTCAGTTGACATAGCTGTGGCATTCCCTTATTGAATTTTGTCTGAAGCCTGAGTGAAAACTAGTATGTTTGTGTTACTGAAGAGTGTTTCGGGAAGATACAAACAAGTTGGCTGTTTTTTTTGTTTTTTTGGTTTCTTTTTCAAATGCCGGTTGCCACATACCAGCTGTAGAGAAACAAATACATCTAGAGGAGGCTGTCAAGTAAGGCAAAGACCTTTCTTCAATCTTTTAACACAAAGGGGCAACAAATAGTGACAGTCAGAGCTGTAGGCAGCAAAACCTTGCATGAATAATTGCCAAATCTGCCTACACTGTGTCTTTTAGTGTCATAGTCGTGTAAATATGCGAGTTAGAAGCATTTTAAAAAAAGTATAAGTTGTGCATAGGTAGTCAAATATGAAGATTTTTATCATTGATTACTCCAGTCTCTTGCACAGAAAGCACATAACAGATGGTGTTAATGTCATTGCAAAATGGGCCTGAGAACAGTCTCAAATACAGCAACACACTGTATGAATTGCTGTAACATACAGAATGTAATAAATTTTTCATAATTACCTGGAACAACACAGTTAGAGGAATGACTTTTTCAGGTCTACCTTGATTTGGTACAGGTATATGGGTGACAAGTTCTTTATTGCTTTTTGGAATATACGTTTATCCCGTTCGAAAGATCCCTCTTTCATTAAACTATGTGTCTTTTTCCAGAGTGGCCTTTTCTAATTAGCCATTCATATAAATGATCTCTGTGTTGGGGAAAGCATCATTTCTTCTTTCTGAAACAAAAGCTTCTCTACCTAAATAACCTTTGTTTCCTCTCCTACATGATCAACTTGGCATGTAGTAGAAGAGGGGTGCTCTTATGCTTGGGTTGGAGGGGAGGATGGCTACATTAGATGAAGTTGTTCTCATGATTCCTGTGTGGATTGTGGCTTCTCCAGCAAATGCTGGAGTGAGGGAGCAGGCCATAATGGGTGGGCAGTCACATCTGTGTCTTGCCACCCCACCTTCTTGAGGGATTGTGTTGAGAGGAAACAAAGGTTTCTCTATTTAGGTAGAGAACAAAAGTTTCTCTACCTAAATGGAGACTAGAAAGCTGCTTTTTGATTCCTGTTTTCCTCCACAACATTCGAATAAATGATACAGTGAAGTTCAGGGCCGCTGCCTTGTGAGAAATTAAGAGGTCACGCCTGATGGAAATACTGTGTGTAACCTCTCTGCCTGCTTTTATGTGAGGAATGTCAAGGCAGCCTTTTTTACTCTCATAAAGAAAAAGCTGCCAATACATCTCAATAAAATTGGAAATCAAAATCAGCTCAAAGACAAGGAGGTTATTAAATCAGAGTTTAAGGAAAACCTCAGAACAGGAAGCAGAATATGGCTCTAGCGATAACAGAACTGACTGATTTATGCTGCAATCTGTAAGGTCCTTGATTATCAGAAAATGTCATTGTTAAGCCCCCCACTTTCTCTTACATGGAAGGAGTAGGTCAGGCTTGGTGGGTAGCATGTTCCTGCAAAGGCCAATAAATGTATTTCACTTCAGTCACCCTTTTGTAGCTCTGTGTGCAGGGTGGAGAGGGGAGAAAAATCCTGTGACAGCAAGGACAGACAATTGGTTCTTTTCTTTTTTCTTTTTTTTTTTTTTTGTCCCCTAAAATGTTTATGAAAAATCATGTATGCTTGTGGTGCTGTAGAAATATGTTTACATGAATGATATGAGAGGTGCGTATGCAAGGTGTCTACAGCAGATATGGTCTGAAAGCCATTCAGAGCATTTGTGCTTGCTGATATTATTGTTTGTTTGCATTACAGTAATGCCTAGAGGCCCCAGCTGGAATCCTAGTCTTTCAGGTTGTGTACAGGCATGTGTTACACAGTATTTCAAAGGTCTTGCGCACTTATGTAGATAATACATGAAATGACTACAGCAAAATGAAGAAAATCATGTGGCAGGTTGGTAGAGCAGAACTGTGGGGTTTCATGCCAGCAGGACCATGCTGTCTGTTTTTCCAAGTTTTAATGTCAAAGTGAACTAACTCATTTTTGAAAAGGAGTTGGTAAAACAGGGTATATAAGCAGCAGAACTTTCTAAGAAAGTACGTACCTACCAATATTATTCTACTATTACTGTTTTGATAGTTTGCAGTCTGCTCTCTTCCTGGTACGCTTAATTCTTCTTGCTAGTATACTAGTAATTGTTAAGTCTATTGGCTGTCTGATTTATTTCTATGGGAAAACTATGATATCAATGGAAACTTTATTTAGGGAAACGAGAATTCTTGGTTGGATACTTTCAGGATAAATAACAGGTGTATTAAAAGTCCATGGTAGATAAAAACACGCCATTCAATTTTCCTAGTCTCTTTGTCCTGCTTTATTCTCGAAAGCACACTTGACACACAAAGACCTCGTCTGCCATCACTCCAGAGTATATATGTTCTCAAGACAGTAAACATTTCCCTTTCTATTTTCAGATTATTTTTCAGAATCAATGAATGAATGAATTGATTATAGCCTCCCCCTTTTCTGATGGATCAATACTTTGCATCAGCTGAGGCATTTGGTCAAGCCTATGCATTGTTAATCCTATCCAGCTGTATATTTCCTCTTCCATAAAAGAGGAGTGTGGCACTGAGTGATCAGTCATGATGACTGATAAAGAATTAGCTATTAGTGGTTTTTTTAGTGTTCATCTCTTTATTTAAAGCAAAAAAAATTTGCATTTTAAAGAGCAGTAGCAAGTTCTATACAAGTGTAGCCTAGTGCTTTCCATGTAGTCATGATGATGAGTATTTTAATGGATTTACCATCTTTATAGTTTGTCATAGGACTTTAGAAATTTTCAAGAGTGTAATTGTTGCATTAAGATGGTCCTTTTTGCTTGGTCCATTGAAATCCCTTCAAACTTGACTGAATCATAAGCTGTCACACATAGTGTATAAGTAGGTATAATTAGTGTAAAAAAAAAGTTAATTGCAATCAGTTGATAATTGCTTATTATATTACTACTAAGAATATTGATAACTTTAAGTGTGAATTGGAAAATTATATATCAAAGTAATTTTTACTTGTTGAGATTTTAGAACTGAAGAGTTATAACTGTGTAGAAACTGTCATTTTGATGTTTACCCATAAATTATTTCCATGAAAAGCATTTCATGTGCATATAAGCTGAGTAAGTGTCTGAACTCCCACTGAAAGGTGTCTACGGGTATTTCAGTGTCACATATAAATCCTACTGAGCACCTACCTGTGTCTTCAGATACCTAATAAACTCTTGATTGTCAGTGACGGGAACTCCCAGCTGTAGCAATTATCTTGACAAGTTAATATGGACATTCCAATGTGACAGGAAAGAAATTCATAGCCGTGTGTGCTTGGTAGGTGACCTTTGAACGTGATTTGAGTGCATCCCCCTCTGAACACTTAAAATACCTCCCTTCATTAGTATTTGCTAGATTCCCTTCCAGCTTCTATTACTAAAAGCAGAATCCTGACTACCTTTTATAGTTTCAAGGTTTAACCATGTTGGTTACGTATATATGCATCAAAACTGTGCAAAATGGATGGGAAGGAATTATAGAAAGTTTTCATCCATTTTTTACTTGAGTATGAATTTATGGGATCACACTTCTCCAATATGAAATCCTCTACAGTAATTTTAAGCTGTGCAGTGTGAGAGACAGTCTTACTGTAGCTGCTACTGTAAAACCTAATTTGCTGCATAAAATATGAGAGCTATAGTGAAATATGAGCCTTGAGAGCAACTCTTTTGATCTTGAGTAGTCAAAAGGTTGGCATGCATAATGGTATGAAAATAAATGATGTCAAAACTGTAGGATATAATTTACGGTTTGGGGACTACTTTACTCATAGAAGCAGAAGCTTCTACCATTGAAAAGCAAATAGTGCAGCAAAAGATAATGAATGCGAAATAAAAACATTAATAAAAAAACCAAATATATTGAATCATGCAATACATCAGTTTAGACATAACTAGTTGACTAATTTACTGATTATATATTATTAAAAAGAACATTTCTAAAAGATACGAATGGAACTGTAGCTTTTGTTTTGTATTTCATAGACTCATAGAATGGTTTGGGTTGGAAGGAACCTCAAAGATCATCCAGTTCCAACCCCCTGCCACGGGCCGGGACACCTTCCACTAGACCAGGTTGCCCAAACCCCATCTAGCCTGGCCTTGAATGCTGCCATGGATGAAGCAGCCACAGCTTCTCTGGACAACCTGTGCCAGTGCATCACCACCCCCACAGGAAAGAATTTATTCCTAATATCTAATCTAAATCTATCCTCTTCTAGTTTAAAGCCATTCTCCCTTGTTCTATCCCTATGTGCCCTTTCAAAAAGCTCCTCTCCAGCTTTCTTGTTAGCCCCATTAGGCACTGGAAGCTGCTCGAGGATCTCCTTGGAACCTTCTCTTCTCCAGGCTGAACAAGCTCAGATGTCTCAGCCCGTCTTCATAGGAGAGGTGCTCTGGCCCTCGTAGCGTCTTTGTGGCCTCCTCTGGACATGCTCCAACAGGCCCATGTCCTTCTTCTGTTGGAGGCCTCAATTTATTTTTCTAAATAAGTACTAGACATTAGCTGTCATCCAGATTGGCAAAGACTTGATTTCGTAAGTTGACTTTACTTACTTACAGTGACAAAATCTTCGGTCTTGTAAACTCTTAAAAATGAGATTTTTTTCTTCAGCTGTCCCAGTACAGTCTGAAGGGGTACCCAAGTGCTTCATGGTGCTTCTAGGAGAGTGATTGCAAACCAAGATCATAATACTTGCTGACTAAAATCTGTATCATTACTCTGCCGTGTATATTTTAATGAATGATCTGATAGCTGATACTCCATTGCCTACACAGGTTTCAAACTAGGATTTGGTTTTTTTTCAGTGTGTGTATAAAAAATGGTCCATGGACTAAGTCAGTTACCTAAACTTGCTTCATTTAAAGATACACAATCTTCCCTAATAAAGTCCCTACCTCTGTAAACAGTCTTCTAATTGTTTGAGCCTCTATCTTTCTTTTGAGGATGTCTTTGTTAAGTTTTCCTAGGCATCTCTTTTGTCCTGTTTTTACTGAAATGCTGCTCAGTCCCTTAGGTTAGGTGTGAGGTAAGTCTTGCTTTTTGTTCAGACTGGGATTTCATTATACTTTGGGAAGTGTGCAATTAAAGGGGAGGTGTTTTTACCAGATCTACACAACTTCCAAGGCTGTTTAAATTACTTATGCCAGTAAGTCTGAAATTCTCCTCCAAGGATCTGGAGATTGCACCCCACACACTCAAAGCCAGAATATGCTCGGGCAGGACTCCTGCAGATACTTCTGAAGATAACTGGATTTATTAAAATAATGTCAACTATGAAACATCATGTGTGCATTTTCTGTGCATTTTTATGAATATGTGGCTCCAGAATGCGTTCCAGAGATGTGCAGCAGTAATTTGATGGCAATTGAAATGAATATAAGCTGGTTGCACTAAATGGTAAGTATTGACTTGGAAGTGCATTTTGTTTGTTGTTTCTGTTTCTCAGTTTAATTCTATGTCTTCTTGCTAAATATTGTAAGTTTTCACTGTCTATATGAGAATCTTAACATGTTTTGATGATTTTTAAAGGTGATGTATTAATCACACTTTTCTCAGTCCTTTTGTTGTGAATTTCAAGTGTATCATCCTGTCAGAACTGTAGATGTGCCATATTGATCCTCGTGATTAAATAGGCCAAAGTAAGCTTGATTTCTAAGGGAAAATGTAATATTCTCAAAGCCCGAATGTCTCCTAAATATTTATAGGCTGCAAAAGTTGATCAAGTACCTTTGTTCTCTGATTATTACAGTGAATGATGACACTTAGTTCAGATTCTCATCATATTACTGTGATGTAGTAACATATAAATTTATGTGTATGTGTTTTCAATCATGTGAATATGCAAAGGTAACTTTCTTTTCTATCTTGGCAAGGCAAGAAGATAAATAGGTGAAAATGTGTATGTGTTTGAGCGATAAAGTTGGTTTAATGATTCTCAGGGAAAAAATTCCTGTGGTACATACAGTAGTGACTTGATTGAACAGGACAGAATCATGCAGTTCAATTAATGTGCAAATATGTGTTCACTGAACTTTCATTCCATTTATCACGTGGACATGGAAATAGGGTCATTTTTTATCTCTGTATTATGCATATGACATCTTAGTTTGCTGCTTGCATGTTGCTATGGGAAAAATAGCAATGTGGCACACCAGAGACAAGAAGAATTGGAGATAAATTCCTGAGCTGTCACAAACATCTTTAAGTAGATCTTTGAAGATAAACCTCTTCTTTCTGCAAGGATTAACAATAAGAAGGCTTTTGCATGCTCTTTCCATTAAAACTGTACGCATCTTTTGGCCGTATGCTGTAAAAAATCATTGGCAGTGATTGTCATGATTCTGAAGTACATAGTTAGCAAAGAAAGTATAATCACAGAAAAGAAAAATAAAAGAAGTTTTAGTTGAAAATATATTAGTATTCATCATTGGTTATTTAAAATAAGAAGTTGTCACCGGTTTCAAAGTAAGTTTTTACTGATACTTAAAAAGGTTTTCTTCTGTCGTCAGACTTAGTGAATTTGGCACTGTTGTCTTTCTTTTGATTTACTGTTCTAAATGCATTTATCAAGGGTACAGTTGGTTATTCAGTTTATACACTGGAAATCTGCACTGGAAATTCTGTTATTCTATAGTGAAGAAAGTTTTTTCTTTTATTTCTATAATTGGAATAAAATTGTCTTTTGAAATTGAACAAAAATAATTCATAACAGCAGGGGGAAAAGATGGAATTTCATAGGTACAATGTAATTTGATGAAAAAAATCCTTTCCTAGGTACCTATAAGAATACAGAAACGTGGTTAAAATTCTCAGTGTTCTATTTCATTAATAGTCTGAAGTAAAGACCTTTTGGCTGACAGGAGCAGCTGTATAAATTAAAGACTAGGTGAATTCCACCTGGAATTATCATCTTTGCAGGCAAAGCTTATAACCTTTAAACAAACCACAGGGCGAGTTCTTTGCCATGTAGCTTGGCAGAGCTTCATAAGCTTTAACAGAGCTGTGCCTTAATGGAGCTGTGGCAGTTTCTAAGAGCAGTGAATGTGATCTTAATTTAGGAAGAAGTTGTCAGAATCTTAGGAATAGAAAGAAGAGTCTAAATTGTTAATTACCAGGCCCCAGTCCTCACTGTTGGATAGGAAAACATCCCATTGGCTTGGGCACTGCAATGCTTGGTCTAATGAAGATTTTTTTCAGCAATTATTTAGTTCAACAACTTAATGCTTTAATTAATGTAATAGAATGAATCCCTGCAATGTAACCCTCTCTGCTTTTGGGCTTTTCTTCAGTCAGCTGCTTTTCTACTTTAAAAGTGCCAAGAAAGAGCTTTCAGCCCGAAGTACAGCACATATCGATGTCTCGCAGTTAACTTGGGTTGACACCTGTTAAAGTATTAAATGTAATCAGTTTTCTCATTTACTGTTTGAGAGCTGAGATTAACATAATACTGATGCCTTCTAGGTGCATGCAGATATGCAAACACAGATATTATTGGTGTATTCTTTTTCTTTGTATGGGTAAAAGATGTAGGTCTACTAATCCTTGAAGTAAGGCAGTACTTGATGATATGCAAAGAAATAAGCCTGTCCCATCAGTGAAAGAGTAAGTCATATTTTACTAGTAGCATATTTTTGTCTAGTAGCACTGAAATTGACTGCATAAGACATTATTAAAAACTGTATGATGTAAAAAATGCAGAAAAGACCCTATTTCTTATTAAGTAAGCATTGTACTGCTACTTAACATCATGCACAAAATGGGCAAAACAGATACTCTGGCAAAAGTTTATGAACAAAATGCAAGTAGTTTGGAGAAAACAAACAAAAAAACCCCTTGAAGTTCAAAAGTAATGTAGTTTTCCATCAGTACAAAACCATTGATTGCTGAAGTTGTAGAGTATTATGGTTTTATGTTTAGGGACGATAGTGGGTTTGTAAAAATAGGTTTTATATAACTTAATTCACAAGTAAAACAGTTATGAGCCAAACATCTTGTTTGGGGACTTCCTTTTCTTCAGTAGGGGGCTTTGGAAAGTTGCTGCTGACCATTCACATTGTACATCTTAAAGTACTTGCTGTAAAGGTGAATAGCTAGACCTAGGAGATGGTGTATTAAAATAGTATTAATATTGTTTGCTTTCCCATTTATTTTTGATTAGTCACTGCCTATGTTTCCTATCCTCCTATAAAAACATAGGGTTTGAGGTGATTTAAAACTGGAGTGTATGTTTCGGGAAATGCTTATATTGCTGTAATGGGGGGGTGAGGGTAAAAGGTAAAAAGTGTTGTTTTTTGGCTCCTGCTTTTCAACAGGCAAGATACTAGGGGGATTAACAGTAGTGCCTATATTGGTGTACCTGTGGTGCAGGTACCTGCAGTGTATCTGCTTCAGGGGGAGTCGAAGAGAGAAACTCCTGCCCAGTCCTACAAAGGTGAATAAAATACATTAATAGGCTTGGGAAAGAGACTGTCGTGTTGTGGAGAAAAATGGGGAAGCTGAGCAAGCAACGGGTGAAACATGCCACTTTCTCCTCTTTAGTAATACAACTTTGCAGAAGGGTCAGCAAGGCATAGCCAGAAAATTTCCTCTTCTACACTTTCAATCTTGAGTTTTTTCAGGTGGTATAATTTAAATATTTCTGTTGAGGGTGAAGCAACTGTGTGTGTTGGGATGCAGAGGAAGATCTGCATCTTTCACCTTACAAAAGGGCAAATAACAGCAGGCAGCCCAGGGTATGTATTAACTTGTGGAGGCACGTAGTTTTCCCCAGCAGTTCCATATTTGCTGTTGAAGCAGGAGTCCAGTTTCTGGTCTGATAAAGAGTTTCCAATTACGTGTAGTATGAAAGTGGTTTATTCACATTATGATGAATTATTTGCAGAATGACTGAAGTACTTTCCTAACCAAGAGATACTGTCTGTTTCATTGGGGGTTTATGATTACAAGGCTAAGCTGAAGTCTTCAGAATCATCCTTACAGTATTTCTGTAACAGACTAATAGCAGTTGGTTTGGAATTACTCTTGCTTGCTGTATCTTATTTTCTTATTTCTTAATACCTTTTATCCCCAAAGGACACAATGAATGTTGTGGTATATAGGATTTGAAGAAATTCAGAGTGGATTCCAGATCATTGAGTAGCTCAATGAGTTCAATCTTTTAAACTCCATTACTTTTTCTACAGACTTAACATTCTTAGACTTCAAATGTAACGAGAATTTTTTTTCCTGCTCTGGATTCGGTGAATGTTTATGCTGTAACTTCTCTAGAGAGGCAAAGTAGTTCCCAGCTGAACAGCTCTTCAAATAGAGCATGATTTTTGATAAAATGAAATTGAAACCGGCATAGTATTTGAGGTCTAGACGATTTATTCTGGCAAATAACAGAAGGGCATCTACAGATAAACATAAATGATTACATGTTGGTAAAGCCACCAATTGTCAGGAGACCAGAAGAATGTTCTAGGAAGCGCTATCTGTGATGTTTAATGAATTATGATGCATCACTACAAAACCTGCATTACAAAACAGCTTTCTAAATTGACACCAGGAATGTACTTAATTTATAAAGTCAGTGTTTAAAGAACTGTATTGTATTTATTAGGTTAGTTTGTCTTGTGTTGACTTAACCCAAGAAGCCAACATAATACTGTTTGTAAGTTAGTTTTGATGCTTACTTTTCAGAAGAGAATAACAGTAGCAGATTAAGTCCTAGACTAATTTTAACAGAAAGCCAAACCAAACAGGCAAACTCAGGTTTATCCTGTCTCTGTTTTCAATAAGTACTTTATTCATTGGTATATGCAAAATGTATTGGATTATGATTGCCTGCTGCTCAGTATAGTGTTTTAGGAGGGATGTTACAGAAAAATCAAGATGTTAGAACAAAAGTAACAAGTATTTTTGAATGTGGCTTTAACTGGGAGAAAGTTAGGTTTATGGCTCTTTACTGAATAATTTAAACACCACATTAATGGAGTCACAGAGTATTTAAATGTGTCTCTTCCGCTAATTATAAGTGCATTATGGTACAGAGAGTGTAAAAGTTTAGCAGCCATATGAGGCCACTAATTGAGCTTCTTCTCCCACAGGTGATTTGGCACTTAATTCCTTCTCACCCATAGCCAGTCTCACTGAGATACTCTGCTATAAATAGTAGGTGGCTTCACTTTAGCTTCTAGATTGCAAAACTGCATAACGTCTCTCTGACCTCTTAATCTCTATACTGTCCCTATAGACTGGCAATTTTCCAGCGTGTGTGGTTTTGTTTGTTTGGGGTTTCTCATTTTTGGGTTGGTTTTTTTTTTTTCTGACCATATAATCCTCCACTAAAAAACACGAAGCTGTCAAAACAAAATTTATAGAAAAGACTGGTAGAATGTTGGTATATTTTCCATTAAAAAAACAACAAAAAAACCAACCAAAATAAAACAAAAAAACCCAAAAAAGTTGTAGAATTGCAGAAAAAAGAATGCTGTGAGCCCAGGCTGAAAATCTCTGTAGTTCTGAGAAACTTTCTGTATTTGACATGGATAAGATGGTCCAAGTTTTCTTTTGTCTTTGGAAATGATTAGTTTGTATTTTTTCCAATTATGTCAGTTACGGGTTTTTTGGTTTTTTTTTTATTTTGTTTTTTAAAAAAGGAGACATAGAGCAGTCAATTTCAGAGGAGGATTCATTTTCAAAGCAGGTGTGGTTGTTCTCATGTAGGTCTCTATTTGGACTTTCTGAATGTTTCTCAAGATGGAAATTGCCACACCACAGATAACACTAGAAAACTGCCACATTACAAATATCTTAAGCAATTAATCAATCTCTCTGTGGCCCCATCTAGAGAAACAAGGCTTTGAACAGTCAACTGAATTTTACTCCCTGGATTTTGTTTTCCTTTCCTTCAGTAACGAGTCTTCAGATGTGTTTCAGTTCCTGCAGAGCATGGTCTGTGCTGCTTTTAAAAACACAAAATTCAATTCAAAATAAAAAAAAAAAATCAAAGTTCAACTCAAATTCAGCTTTATAATTGTCCACATCCAGGAAATGTCAAAATTTTAATAACAGGTTTCACAATATTTCATCTGTATGAGCTCCATGTTCCAGTTCTATCCTCCTAAGTAAGTTACATCTTAGTCACGTGCTCTTGAGCAGGACTGATGATATGGAAAATTGAAATGTTTACTTTATGTCACCAAACTCTTTGAAAATGAAAAATAATGAAAAAAGAAGAAAAATCCCTTATTCCTTTTATACAATGTTGTATAGTGAAGACATACGATTTTATTTCGCTTAAAAGTAATTGCAAGCAACCTTAATTAGTTCCTGATCCCATGAGTTTAGAGGAATGCTCTATTTAGATAGAACCA
Organism: Nestor notabilis; assembly: GCF_000696875.1. Taxonomy (NCBI): domain Eukaryota; kingdom Metazoa; phylum Chordata; class Aves; order Psittaciformes; family Psittacidae; genus Nestor; species Nestor notabilis. Next base: position 21,073 of record NW_009917639.1, on the reverse strand, counting down.
ATATGAAAAATAAGTATTTCCATAATGAACAATAAAGTTTTTTCCTTCATGCTTTCCTAATGTTTAAAAGTGAAGCACTCTGAAAAAATAAATCAAATTTAAAATGCCTAAAAGAAGAACACAGAAGCCAGTAGGAACCTTACTGCTATCATTCCCATAACTGATTTTAAACATTGGATTTTCATGGATAGGTAACCACTTACTTTCTACATGAGTTGCTGTGATAAGAATTTATTACAGGACCTCAGGGAAATGTTGTTACATCTATTAAAAAAAAGTTACCATTAATTTTGTGGAATTAGAACATCGATTTAATTTGGCCTCCTTTAATTGATGTTAGGTAGCTTGGGAACTGATGTCCTCACTTTGTAAATGCACTTAATCACTTCTTGCTACAAAACCTTGAACGTAATTTTTCCAGTCAGAGCTGACAGTTGTAGGGTTAAAGCTCAAAGCTAATAAATTTGCATGGACTAGATCCTGTGCTACCTGGTGTCCTCCTTCAAAAATATTAATATTTCAAAGCAAGTCTGAATAATTTTAATTAGATGATCTCACTAAGTGTTCTTTTTCTAAATAGATTTTATTTGCTCACATTAGTTAGCAGAGTAATTCAATTTGGTGATGTTTTTCTTCATAGGAAAACATATTCCTCTGCTCGTACAGCTGTCAGCCAGCTTACTGTAGAACATAGTTAAATGTATGGTCAGGGTGATTGGAATTAAGTGGTGGTTTGGTCGCTGCTTCTGAAGGGAGAGAGGTTTTAACAGCATGTGGACAAAGGTGCTGCGAGGTTAAAAGTTGTGCTGTTCACAAAAGCAAATGTCAACACGCTCAGGTTAATGATGACACTTTAAATGAATGATATGGAAATAATTACTTTAAAAATTGGTCTTCCCATTCTCATTTGTGATATTTCTTCACCATTTCACGCTTTGTTTGGAGAATAAAAATAGATTTGTGAGTGAGGTATTTTAATGACATATTCCTAATGAATAATCATTGCTACAATCATAGTTTTCCCTGGAGATCATGGCTCAAATAAAAATGAGATGTTACTTGGAAGAAGAAATAAGAACTCCAGAAGTCCTTTTACTGTAGAATACCACTTATCATTGAAGTTATTTCACCTCTCACTGTTAGTCTTGTTTGCGACCCTCTGGCACCTGGTATGAAGAGTGGGATAAAAGAGCAAAAGAAGCCTTTCGTTTTGGAAAAACTCCTCCGCTAGTCAAAAAATCATTTTATTTTATTTTTTTGTTTTCCAGCAGTGGAGGGATAGTAAAACAAATAAATCCTGGGGCAGCTTTTCAGTCCATTAGTAGGTTACCCAATCTTTTTTTCTATACTACTAGGGAAGAAAGCGCTGGTTACCCATAATGGAACCCACATAGCAGCATGGAATGCCAGTGATCCTTGTCTGCATCAGCTCCATTGCTGAATCACGAGTGTAATGCTTTTCTAGTCGGCTGCATGTGGGATTTAACCATGCTGTAGAAGAAAAAGGTGATCTCAAGTAACTGACTTCCTGTGTGCTCTTTTTAGTATACTTTCTAGACTCTGTAAATTGGGATTACAGTACTTTGAGTAGCTGGCCCATGGCTCTGAAAGGCATTTGCTTGAGCACTGGGAAGGGATTGCTCTACTCTCTTATCAAAACACCAAGCTTGATTCTTCACTTAGTTCTCACAGAAAACAAAAGAATTCTGAATGAAGCACTTGGAGAGAAACAAGTCTTTTTAATGGCTACTTCTTTCTCTATTTCTTAGTTGGGCCAGTAAGAGTAAGTTTTTGACGAGATAAACCACATTTAACAATTCAGAATTGTAGGAACAGTTAACTAAGTAGACCTTGAAGCTGAGTCTTTTCAAAGATGTAAACAACAAAACTGACCACAAGTAAATGACCTGTCCTCTTTTTCAAATAGTCTTTAGAAACTTCATTTGTATCTATGATCAAAATAAGTTTGGGTTTTGGGTTTTGGTTTTTTTTAGTTAAATGGTGCGAAGTCTACTCTGTAAATGCATAGCAGAGGGAGACTTTTAATTGTACATTTTCTTTCAGAACTGTTTTCTTGGGCAAATGATATGCTTTTCATAAAAATACTGTAAAATATGTATACTCCTGCCTTAAGCAAAGCAAGTTGCTTCAAATCTATAAATGAGAATAAGCAGCCTTATTTCCTTGGTGTTTGTAACTCCTTACATAAGTACATTACTAGACATGTTTTAATTAACAAATGTGAAATCGTAAATAGATCAAAGCAATGTGAAAACTATTGTGGCTCACTGTGTAACTGGGATGTGTTTTATCTTTACACCATTCAGATTTTGATTTTTTTTTTTTTTACTATATTGACCACTTACTGCTTTTCCCAACTTGCTTTTCCCTCATAACTTTGAATGGTAATCACTTGTCCAGGACTGCAGGTGAGTTCTGATGAGTGAAGAAATGAAGCAGGTGGTGTTTTAAATACTTCCCTCTTAAAGAGAAGGACTAGAAAACGAGTTTTAATCCAAATCGTGTTGATCCAGGCCAGGCAGTGTGGTGTTGATAGCTGATGCATTGAGGGCAGATGTTCAGCTTTCTCTGAAATACTCCAACACTGCAAATCTTAGAAACTGAGAGGTAAACGGTGGGATAATTCTTTTACACTAAGAAACATAGTGTGCTATGCATGTGGTTGAAAGCAGCCTGTGTTTATGATTCCTCATTTAATGGAGCTTCTAGAGGAAAGGAGGAGAGACTTTCCCTTGCATCATCCCTAGCTAGTACTTACCCAGCTTGTCAGCATCCTCCCTTCACATGGAGCACAATCTGCTTTTAAGCAGTTAACTACTAGGCTGGCTTATTTCCAAACAAAATTCAAACAACGAAGTTCATTTTGGTCTATTTTACACCATATCTATTTAAAAGAATACTTCATGAGGGGTAGATCATCTGACACAATTGGATCTGGGAATGACCCGGTTCCTATGTATGACAGTTTAAGTCCTAAATATCCATTCTTTAAGCCTTGGTACATCTGTAAACATGCATTTTGTGTAATTCATTAATTTTTACCTTTATGTTAGGAAGTTTTTGTAACAACTTCACTGTGCCAGTGAAGCAATAGTGTTAATTTTAATACAGATGTATTATTGCTTTCAAGAATAGGGAGTTTTCAATACTGTAAGGTGAAGATCATTGTTCTGTCATTCTCAGCTGAAATAACTGCTTTTCAGTGTGTTATAGGGAGCTTATCCTATTGTGTATTGCTTAGATCTCTCAAAAATCAGTTATAAGTACATTCCTATATCGATCTGCTTTAATACAGGAGTGTACAGAAATACTATTGGGATATCATTGCTATAAAATCTGTCCCGGAGCTTTTATTTAATTGGATTTGCAAAGTATGCATTTCTCTGGCCTGACATTTCTATTTTTATACTAAATATTTATCTTTCAAGTCAGTAGCTTGCACTGACCATTTCACTGATGAAACTGAGGACAGCTAGGGATCCTGTTGTTGACATTTGTATTTAACCTATGACTTTTAGAAGGAAATTCATTAGTGAATATACAGTTTCCAGTAGCTCATTTTACTGTTTTTAGTCATGCAGTTAGGCTGCCTCTCCTAGATCCACAGCCAACCGTTTGCTACATAATTTTTTTAATGAGCTACAGGACCTTTTGGGAAACATCTCATGAGGGCCAATTTTAGGCACAAGGGAAGCAGGTAGTTACCCAGGGTTGTAAACTAAAAAGGGCAGCAAAATCCTAGTTTTGGTAGAGCTTCACTGCATTTTCCATCAATAGTAGGTGTTCACTGCCTCAGTTTCCCTCATCCTGCAGTGATGGCAAAGCAGCTCTACAACCACGGCCTAATGGAGGGGTTTGGAGCACTGAGCTCTGTTCTTTAGAGGGCCAGGGATTGCAGAGATTGTGCAGGGCTTGCAGGCAGATGCTGGTAACAGTTTGCACTTCCCTTGTTGCTCGTCTTTTACAACCTCAGTTGTACAAATGCATGCATTTAATGGGCAATTATGGAGAGAGATACAGGCAACAGGATCATAGTATTTCCCAGCGACAGCTTACTCTAACTTTCCTGGAAATAAAGAGTTTGATGAAGTCAGTCTGCCAAAGTTGTAAAATAGAATTCGTCTGTATTTCAGAGAAATTCTGAAATGCTTTTGGTTGATTCCACAAAACCTGATGATTATATTGATGTTCTTAATGCTAGGCGCTTTTAGAGTAGGCAAACATGGGTTACTGATGGTGGCAGGTGTAGTCTCTAGGCCAAGAATGGGTTTGCAGCTATCTCCTGTTCTTGCCTAGAAGGTGTAAGAAATGTTAATTGTGCTATCACCTGATTAACATTGCAACCCATTTGTCAGGAGTAAAGGAGAAACAGAGAGAGCTCTGTACCAGTGAGTCATACTCTCAGGTATTAGCTGAGTGGCAGAGCTGTTAAGAGCTCCTGCTATTCCACCCTGTTCCCAACAGGCAGGCACCTCCTGCTTCCTGGGACAGTGTTGTTCCCCAGCTGATCTGTGAGTCTGCCATGAGCGAAAGTCCAGCCAGGCTCTGGACTGATGTGGGGAATGCAATGTTGTTAATTCTTTTCCTTTAAATGACACCATGACCTGTCTGTGATGTGCTCTGAGGCTCATCAGACCAAAATGCAGGACTTGGACCAGGCCCTAACATAACTTGCAAAGCTAGCTACATCTTTAGCCTTGAGAAATCTAGAGCTTTAGAATTAAATTCCCAATTCTTACATCCTGGTGGCTATCCCTATGGAGTCCCTGAAGACTGAGTTTCCTGGAATCCTTCCCTTAGCTCTCTGAAGTAGAGGAGAAGACAGCTGGGTTCTCTGCTTTAATTAGACTAAGGAAGCAGCTCATAAAAGATTGGAAAAGAGAGCAGAAATCATCCATGGAAATGCTGCATGAATAATGTTGGGAGGGAATCAGCAGCTCCAAAAAGTTAAATTAGCCAAAGAGTTGTCAGTTTTTTTCTTCCATCTTTGCAAATTTCCCTGGTAACAGTTGGGTGAGTCGGTGATTCAGAACATGGTTCCATTTATTTGGTTGAAAAGTGATAAGAGTTGTAAATATTTCACAGGAATCCATGGCAAGTTTCTTGTACTGTGACTCATAAGGATTTGAGTTATTATTATGAAAACATTTGTAAACTTATTGTTTTTCTTTTTATCAAGAAATGTTCACTTGCAAATCCATTCTGGGACTTATCTGTTTTTCTCCAGGGTTTAAAGTGTTAGTCACCATATCAAGGCACTCAACTAGTGCCTGGTGGTATGGGTGACGGTATATAATATGAATGCCAATATTCAGGCCATGTGTAGACTGAAAATATTAGCATCAAGCAGCTATGGGGAGAAATAGCAATTGCTATTGCATTCACACACACACACAATGTAAATTAAAGCTAACAGGTTTTAATACGTATTTCATTCACCAGGTAATACAACTTCTGAGTGACTGGGGGGGGGGGAGACTTCTATATAAATAAATAAAGGAAGAAATGAACAAAATAATAACCCCAGTGTTTCTTTCAGCAAAGAAATAAACAAATCTGTAATCTTTTGGGAAAGTTCTAAAATTAAATTATACTGTGTACACTTTGGTATACCAACATAACAGATGCAAACTAAAGAACCTAGCATGCTATGTTTTTTGTACATGATACCTACATATTATTTAAAGTGTAACTCTTTTAGGGGGGTAGGTGAATAAATTCGCTCTGCTGAGCTTTAGGGCTGCAGCGTGTAGATATGTCAGACCTTGACATTTAAACCCCTAAATGTTTGTTCAGGCCTCAAAAGGCGCAATGTCTTCATTATGGGTATTCACGTTACTGAGCAGTGACTGCATCTAGGAATTGCTATAGAAAGTAAAAAGACTCTACAGACAGAACAAGTTACCAGTTAATAAAATTGCTTTCTCAGCGGAAACAATTGAGGACTGGATTATAGCATGTATTTGTATGTCTGCGTTTTCCAGGATGTTCTGTCCAAACCAGGCTGCGGGGCTAACCTTCTTTAGGATCTAGGCTATTACTGACAGATCCACAGGAGTCATGTGTCCTTCTTTCCATGGAACTAAAGTACTCATCAGGGACTTTAAAACCTAAGTAATCTCTGTAATTATCTTAAACGATGTAATATTTGCTATACTTGGACCAGAAAATAATTTCTGTGCTGGAGGCTGCAATCTCCTTTACAGCCCTTCTTTAAATACAAAATAAAATAGAATAAAACATCTTCTCTTCCCTTCTTTCCTCCTTCTCCCCAGTCTTCCACAAACAGTTCGAAATCAGAGACAAGTTAACTAAGATAATCTGCATATTAGGAAGTATATCTGTTGTATGAATATAACCTGTTAGAAAGTGATTGATAAGTATTTTCCTGATTCATAATGTTGTATGGAGAAGGAACTGCTTGCCTCTTTCCCCTGTGACACTGAAGTCAGTCTGATAATAGGCAATATTTAGACAGTTGTGTTTAATATGTTGTGTACTACACCTTGATAAATCTAGAAATGGCAAGGCAAGAAACTGTCCGATACCAAGCAGGCAGTCCTGGGACAAAGAGACTAATTAAAGTGTGCAACTGAAGTATTTTATTTTTAAAAAAAATCTTCTAATCACATTGTCTGTTACTAATGAACAGGTAATGTGAATAAAATTTGAACAGTTCATACCTAAGGATCAATGTTTTATTCAGTAAACATTTCAATAATCTACTTTGAATTAAATTTAAAGTTTACAACAGAAGTTTTGCTTCAATGTTGTCCATTTTGAAGTTATTATTAACTAATATAAAATGTCCAGTGGAGCCTTTTAGAGCTCAGGATTCATACGAAATATCTACAGTGCAGGTTCTTGTGTTTAGCCTGCATATTATTTTAAGTCATACCATGGATTGACTTCTGTTGCTATAGAAATATTAGAAATGCTTTTTTAACATAGAAGAGCTAATTGTCTTCCTACTGTCATGGAAACAAACAGCTTTTTCTTTTCGTCTGCGATGGTGCCTAATTGAATGGGTGAAGTCGAAAAATGTCAGAGTAAAGCCAGCAGAGAAACAATGAAGAACTGTCATCAAACATCTTGCATGTGTTGAAATACCCCAAGCCAGGTTTATTTTTGATCTAATGTAAATAGAGCTTGAGACATTTGATAAGAAAGGAAAGCGAAAGCTATGCTTTGTGTAATACAATACACAGCATACATTTAGTAGGCAATCCTGACTTCACAATCACTGAACAAAACACAACGACAAGAGTTATATAAATCAAGTTATTTCAAAACTTGGAGAATCACCTTGATTTTGTACATGCAGTGTCTAGCCCCACCACACCGACTGTAGCTGCTTTATCTGGAAGCCTGTGCTCCCTATAAAGAGGTCTTTACAGAGCATTTATTTTACCCAGGAATTTAATTCCTAAACAGTCTTGCTCTGTTGCTGAGTGTGAGCTCCAATTCTAAGTGGTTTTTGTTTGCTGGCATAAGCAAGTTTGGCTTCAGTTGTGCTCAGTATCGGTTCTGATGCTCGATTGTGTGGCACATTTTTGTTGTGAATAATTTAGCATGTCTTCTAAATACTTCTTTAATAACCAAATTTTTCAATTTGGTTATTATATATATATATATATATAACACACTATCCTGTGTTATTAACAGCATTAGGTAGACAAGTAGCCTGGATTTTTTTTTTTTTTTTTTTTTACTAGTTTCACTAATGAAAACTGTAAAATTTGCCTGGATATTTCAGAGGTTGGATAATTAACTCATCAAAAGAAACAGACCAGGTTTGCAAACCAAATATTTTAATAATAGTAATTAATAATAGATACACTTAATCTAACTTCCATTTGGATTTGGCTTGTGTTCTAGGATATGACTGACAATTTTTTTTATAGATATATATATGCCAACTGATGTCCTTTAATGGTGATTACAGCCACTGGAAAGGAAAGTGTTCTTAATAAATGTCTCTGATTGTCTCTGCATTTGACATAATTTGGAAACTAGCAAGCAGAAAGACATTCCTGATTTAGAATTCATCTGGTGCGGGGCCACTGACTGATGCTCTGAAACATTCCTTTTTTTCTGACTTGTGGGAAAAACTGTGATACTACTGTTTACCGAGTATTTACATGAGGGTGCCCCTTTGTTCTAGTGTAAAGACGGCCTTAAGGCTTTGCTTACTTTTCTAAACCCAGAACCAACAGAGAAGTGTCCTGTGAGCAGGAAGGTGCTGCATGTACAGCTCTGACCATCACCACTGTGCTCAGTAAAAACAGCAAGGCTCCAGACTGCACTTCATTGCTGCTCCATGTGCCAGGTGACTGCTTGCTAGGGTGAAGTAACAAGTGTGGTTCAGTGCGTTGCCTATACAGCAAGGAACTATATACTTGTTCTCCCTCACAAAATTATGCACTTCTGGATTCATTGCACTCATTCAGCTCTCCAAAGCATCCACGAATCTGTGATCCTTAGGAGGGCACAGATATGCCAGCCCCCATGCTGTGTTCTATGGTTGGATTGATCATAGCTCTCAAGTCTAACCTAGCAACACTTTGAGCTATACAGACCTACTTTTTCAACTTGTTGCTTAATTATTCTACAAGTTATTTTTATAGAAAGCATCACATCAGAAAGAATCTATGGGATAACTTGTTCTAGTCATACCTAATCTCAGATCTGTCTTTGATGTGCACATTCTGTCAGATGCTCACACAAGGTCATGCTTGTTTGCCTCCTCTCAGTTGCTCAGTTCAGTCAGGAATCTGCAGAAGTCTATTCTGTTTTGAACTCCTTTACATAGCAAAGGACAAGTCCACTCTGAAAATAGATGAACTGTCCTTTTTTAATACTAATGAAATATCTTAAGGAAATTCACATTTTTCATTGTTTCAAGATCACCTGGAAATTGCTTTCTCTCTATTCTGCTTTGAAATTTAAAATAGAGACTTAGCAAAAAGATCACTATTAATATATTTTCAGGTGAAGCAAATTAATAGTTTTTTTCTTCTGCAATAAAAAGAAAATTTATTCTGTAACACGATGAAAGGATAAGTAGATATTTTAAAGAAGAGGTCATTTGGGCAAACTGACAAAATGCATGAAATTGACTGCTCACTTAGTCACTTGACATCTAGATTTGGGTATCATATTCTGACAGAGATCCAATACTTTAAGAATACAGCTTGTTCAGTTAGTCTTTAGTTCAACAACCATCACAGCTGGAACTGAGGGATTTTTATTAGTGAATCCTTCACAGGAGACAAACACATTTTGTGTTTCACAATAATGGTTATAGAATTTGGGAATAACTTGAGTTCTGTAACGAATGGATTTCCTTGTCTGTTGTAATAAGGTCACTTATATAAGGATGTGGCAGAATAATACCTGATTCTATTTGCTTGTTTATTTAAATGGTAGTCTGCAACTGCAGAAACAATTGTGTAGATTTTTTTTTCAGACTTTTTTTCATTCTAGAGAAGAATTTTGTATTAGTGAAATATGTGACGCTTGAGCATTTTTTCCCCCAATTGTGAGCATTTTCCATTCTCTTTGGGAAAACTCACCATGGGGCCAATCACATATTACGAATAGCCTTGAAAAATAAATGAACAATGTATCCTTTTGTTGTTAACAGAGTACATGCATCTTACCCATCTGTCCTCCTCCTGTGTTCCTTCTATGTTATTATCCTACAAAGTCAATTCCTCCAGACAATCTGTTGGATTTTTTTTTTCCCTTGTAAGAAGCTTACAGGACAAAAAGCAATAGAAATTCACCTCAGTATTGTTCTTGAGAAGCTATTTTCTCTTACTACCTTGAACAAGCTCCTTGTATGAAAAATGAAATAGAAAGAAAACATAAACCTGTGTGTCTTTTATCTCTCATTTAGCAAAGCAAAATTCTCCTAGAGCATGCCTTGGAGTGTTTAAAACAACTAGTGATACAGTAATTACAGACTTAAGAAAATGTCGCTGCCTTGTCTGGTGCTCCAGGTGAAGCTTTGCAGGAGAAAGAAAGATGATTTTTCCCAAATTTTTGTTGCCAGAGTGAGGAATTGTAGAGACATGGGACTTTGAGAGTCACTGGTGACACTGCACGTATACTTAGTCATGAGCAGTGTCGCTGGCCTGTCTGGCTGCCCTTGCCTTTTAGGAGAGGTTAAAATGGTGATGACAATTTAAAAGAGATACAAAAGAGAAACTAGTGAGTTTTCTGTAAAGGCCCAAACGCTGGATAATAAGTCCCATTAATCACAAGTAATATTTCATACTTATGGCTGTTCCTTGGTTACGTGTTTGTACCACATCATCTCAAGCTACTAATACTGTCACTTCAGTTAATGATGAGCTCCAAGGTTAATGGCTTGACACAGTGATACCTTTTGATCCTCTTGAAATCCTGTTATTCTCCTTTCACTATTTATGTGCAGCATTGCATAAGGTCATATATTTCTTGAAGGAGTGGGCACTTGATGTACATATCATTACAGCTGGAATAAAAAAGTGTGATTGACTATTTTATCTCTAAGCTAGAAGTAAGAACCAGGTAGTGTTGCTGCTTGCTAGGCCTGGAAAATGAAGTAGCTTTTGCTTTATTTTCTAAGTTTATGAGCATCAGAAATGTTCTGACAAAACGTTGGTGACTTTTACAAATTGAGATGACTATCTCAAATAGATAGTGATAAATATTTAAAAGGTTTCCATTACTTGTTGTTTTGAGGAGAAAGCTGTTATTGTTATGCACAAGAAGCATTTTTATAATGAAACATAGTTGGAAAATGTAATGTTAAAAAGACCTCTGCTGGCTGTGATCCAAAATTCTACCTGTAATATGACTTCTGTAAATTCACCAGTATGTTAGTCTACAGTCACAGAGAATCAGAATGGAACGTAATAAAGCTGCTGCGTGTGAAAGAATCCCCCCAAAAGGAAAACCCAGCAGTCAATATTCACTCTAATACTGATATAGCAGAAATTATCTAGGCTCTGTTCATTTTCATTTTGTGTTCTCATTCGCAAGGTATAAAACCAAGTAATTGATTTAGTTTCCTCTAGTAAAGAGAATCCTCAGTTTTATGTAATGCTACTTTTTGGTTTCTGAAGAGGTTTCTTGTCTGAAAAATTCATTACTATTTAGTGTGCAATTGCATCCAGCTTTAGAATTAATGCCTTGTATTCACATCACTGAGCAACTATTCTGCGTCATGTGTAGTGGAAAGTTGATTTAGGCAATTTTCCCTATGGATTTGTGCATATGTCACCTTTGGGTAAAAGATGAGCTAATAGTATTGAAATGAATGTAATTGGCAGAAGGTCAACCAGGGAGCCATATATGTCTAGAGCTTCCAAAAAAGGCAGAGTTGTTTCATGTTGGCATATTACTTGATTAGTATGCAGGTAAGGTGATTGTGCCTCAACAGAATAATTGGATCATTCCAATATCTGCAAGCCCTGGTGTATCTACAAAGCCTGAACAGTGATTAGATCCTGCCTGTTCATCGTGGCAAGCCTTGAAATTCTTCCCACTGTGAAAAACTAATTTTCTGTGGGAATTTATTAAATAAGAAATCTGCATGCCACTTTACCTTGTAAGCATTACCAGCGGAATACAAAGATTTCTTTTGACTTTGATGTATGCACTTCACGGATGCTTTTATATCATTTTGTTATTTTTCTGCATTCAGCACAAATTCCGATATTTCTTTGTTACATAGATTTCTGGAGAAGAGTTGCATCTCCATTTGATGATAAAGCAGCAGTTCATTTACAGAGAAGGGAAGGGGGGAAGGGTGTGCGGTAGAAAAAGAAACACAATTAAAACATGACAATACATTTCAGCTGTTACATTAAGAAAAAAGCCAGAACAAATGTTCACAAGTTGTTGCTTTTCAGTCTTCGTACTTCTGTGCAGTAATTGGTTATTGCTGCATCAGTAAACAAATTTTATCATGTAGTCTGATTTTTTTGTTTTAAAAGCAGAGAATGCTAATCTGTGTTAATCAGGAACAACCAGATTTCTGTGCTGCATGGCAGACTTGAAAAGAAGGAATTTAAGCTTCCTAGCAGGTTTGCAGTTTATATTTCATCCATATACAGAAGTGCTCTGAAGGGCAAAGTAACAAGGTCCTTTCTATACTTACAAAATGAACTCATGCTGTATCTTGAATGTCTTGGAGACAATGTCTCAGTGAAAATACCTTTTCAGTAAGAGGATGCAGGGTGCAATTCATCTTCTGATCCCACCTAATGGCAGCCAGCTTGGTTGTAGTGGAATAAAATAGTCTAAATATGTGCCCTTCTTAGAGCTGGGGTTTTTTGTGTTTTTAAGTATTTAATGGCTGTAGTATAGCTACTCCTGGAAGCCAATCTAGAGTTATAAACACAGTATCACTTAAATTATGGTGTAGCAGAGCCACAGTAGAAGATAATTACCTAAAAAGAGTAAATCCTCTTGGGTTAAGGAAAAGAGTTGTATGCAGAGCTAAATGAATAATTCATGGGAAATAATTTTTTTCAGCTTGCAGAATGGCTTGAGATTCTCTCAAGTGTGTATTAATTATTCAAATGTTTCTGAGAAATGTTTTTCTTAAACTTTATAGTAAATACTGGAAATTTGAGCTGATTCTTGCAATAAATGATTTAGAAGGCTCTGTGGACTTCCCGGACCTTAATTGGGTGGGTACGCAAGCACCTACATGAATATATTTGGTGCAGATTTAAAACTTGTTTCCAATAAGATCTCTGTCTAATGAAACTTAAAAACTTCTTCTCCATGAACTGTGTTTCTGTATTAAAACACAACTTTAAGTTTTTTATGAAAGCGAGCATCCAGCGTAGTATAACATAACTGAAAGTAATTCATTTGGAAACTCAAGGGGATCTGTAAATACCTTTTCCTGCATAATTTACACATCACCACTTGTGTGATGCTAATCACTTCTTATTAGTGTTGAATTTATATTACTCAATCAGGGGAAATTTTTTTGTTCCTTCTCTTATATATGTTGTGATTATCACTCTGTTGCTATATATGAGTATCCAAGAGGTTTGAGAATGGTACCTTAAATACCCATATATTGGTGCAACGTGACACAGTCTTGCCATAAAAGAAAAAATCCCAAACTGTTACGTAAGCTAAGTCATACTGCTAGGTTTTCTTCATTTGTGCAAAAAGGAGGAAAAAGGGTGATAGAATCTGTAAGCAATTCAAAAGGCTGGTGTACTTTTAGTATTTTTGCTGGCTGCTCTGAGGCCCTTTGGAGGAAATAATTATCAGATCGCTGTGTAAAGTAGTGCCACAGCATGATCTCACAGACCTGGGTACTGGTAATGGATAGACTACCTTCAATAAGTTTTTTGACACACACGTGATGATTTACATGAGAGAGAAATGTATTAATACCCTTGCTGAGTCCCATATTCAGGCAAATATGTTTTGCTTACTTTGCCATAGTTTTTCCCCTAATTTCAGATACTGTTAATCAGCAGTTTCCTGTAAAAGCTGTCATATGCTGAGTCTGCAAGTGTATAATGTCTGTTGTGTTGTGTTCCACAAAAGGCTGCATTTCAGTGATGGTTACCAAAGTACGCCTGGAGAGGGATGTGGGCTGTCTTCAGTGGGAATAGTGCTGTAGAAATGTAAGGTGATGTTGCTGCCTCCTTTCTCCTGCTCTGTTACTTGTTCTGTATCCAGTGCCCTATTTTTACATTCTAGTCCGTGACTCCTAGCTATTAATCTCTGATGTGGATTTTTTCCAAATGCTTTTTGAAAAACTAAATGCACTACAACCACAGTATTTCTCTTATCTGTCACAGCAGTAATATCTTCAAAGAAGTCTAGGAGCCTAGCATAACCTCCCCTGCCTAAATCTGTGCTGGCTACTCTTAATCATACTGTGTTCTCTTGAATGCTCTTCAACCTTGTGCTTTATTTTTCTCTTTCAATTTACTTTAATTAAACTTAGGACGTATATGTGGAGTTTACATGAAGATTAGGTATGGGCGAACAGTATTACCAGTGAGCTGCTATGTGAGGAGCAACAAAAAAGAAAAAAAAGACTCTTCAGCCTCGAAAAAAAAGGTGACTGAGAGAGCTTGTGACAAAGATGTATAAAACGTGAGGGAAACAGAGGATTAGCAGGAAATGATAGCTCATTGTCTCTTCCACTGCAAGAATTAAGGCACAATAAATGAAACTAGCATGCAGCAGAATCAAAACAAAAGGAGCTGGTTATTAACAGAACCTGTAATTAAGCCATGGAATTTCTTTCTGACAGGTTCTGTGGCTGATAATTTTACATGGGTTCAAAACAAGACTGAACAAATTCATACAAGAGAAATCTGTCAAGGTCAGTTAAATGTCAACACAGTGAAATGTGAAGAAATCCTCAGGCTACAAGTAACAAGGAATTATCACTCAGTGTAAGTCCTGTTCTTGCACTCTGACATCTTCTGCTAGCCATGTGATAGGGAGCAATGTGGACATCTAGTGTGTCCTCATCTAGCCTGTTTTACATTTCTCTGAGCCTCCTGTATTTCTAATTGAAAGCTTCCTGATCATCTAAATCTTGAAGAATTTTCATCTGCATGTAGATCGACATAGGTTTTAGACTCTAGTTCTCAAAAGAATAGATGTTTCAAGGGGCTAAATTGTTAGCTATAATTCACGGTTAGGTGTAGTACTGAACATGTTTTGCATAGTTTGCAGAAATTTAGCATTCAGACACCCTGTGCATTGATTGCAGATAGTTTGAAGTTGTACAAGGAAATGCAAATGACTCCATTTTATCTCTGTCTTCAGCTTAGATTTTAGGATTGGTTGGGTTTTCTTGGTCTTAATTAAAGGCTTATTTTTCGGAGCTGTAGAGTTTTCTTTTTCCTGATGAATGATTTCCCCTCATCTTCCTCCCAGGGGGAGAGAATTATCTAGATAAAGGTTGAAGGAACTATTAATTAAACTCACTGATAAAATAAAGTCTACAAAGACAGTGTTTTGAGTTTCTTGTCAGTTAATCTCCTTATATAAGAAGCCTTAAAATGTCCTTAAATTTCATCACCAAAGGTAGCATTAGAAAGCAGTGTATGTTTACAGTGTTAGGTTGTGCCTGCCAGGGTATCAAAATCTAAAAATAATCACTTCCTACTTGCTTGCTCGGACTTTCAGGTCAGTGCAGTAATTTAAATATGTTCTTTTTCTGGTGACATACAACAAAGTGTTATGATTGGTTTTATCTTTTCTGTTTAAAAAAATATCATCATCAGAAAAATATAGAGGTAGAGGAGTTGGCGTCAGCCTGCCAGAGCTGGCCTGGCCAGAGTGTTAACATTCTCATGGAGTCAGGAGAAGGAGAGAGAGAAAAAAAGAGATTCTTCCATGTAGATATCTCAAAAGAAAATAGTAGAAATATTTAAATAAACAGTAGAGTTTGGGCTCTGAAAGTAACATTGATTAAAACTGGCCATCCTCTAGCTATGGCAAGGGTGCACATGTTTGGGTTTTTTTAAGTATTTTATAAAAACAGTTGATTTTAATGAACTATTTGTCAAGTACATGCCCAGGCAGTTTAGTGTAGCACAGTCTAGAACTTCAGCTGTAGTTTGGCATTTCCAGTTCTCTGTAGCCACTGAATACCTGAGCTGTTAAGTTGGTTTTAAGTCCCAATGCACTAAAATGGGAAATAAAAGTAATAATCATTAGAGATAATTAATAATGTGATAATAGAGTAGCAATACTATTTTGCTTAGCTACAATATTTCATTTCTTCAGTTATGTTCCAGAAGGATATTTGTATAGTTGAGTTAGTCACAAATATTAATGGGAAATGAACTTTTAAGTCTCATGCCCAATAACTGACACTGAGAAACGAAAAGAATAACTATGGCTGTGCCCTACTGGATTAATGTGATGGCAGCTTAATGTAGGAGAACATTTTTCTTGGTGTCAGTGGACACTATGTATAGTCTGAGACAGTTTCTGATTAATCACAGCTACTGATCACTGTGTTGAAATACTAAGCAGTGATGAAACCAGTTTTGTTCACTCCGTCAGAGTAGAGAAATGTCTAGAACTAAATTTTTGTGTAACAAATGCATTCATGGAAATCAGAATTTGCTCACTGACAAACCACAAGTATGCCATGCAGCTGTCTTCATCAGACAAGTTTTTCATTGCAAATTATTCAGTCAGCTCAGCTCTAGTAATTTATTAATATTAGTCAACCTTTAAACAGAACAAATCTTCATAGTAATTACATTAGGGACTCTTTTTGGGTAGTTTGTATCAAGTAATGTCAAAGTGATTCTTTCATCTCATAAAATGTAGATTGTAACATACATCACAGTGTAAGGATAATTTCCAGACACAAAAATATATCCTGAAAGACACTGAAGGAATTCATAAGTTTTTAGTTGAAATTTGGCACAATCTAGTAGGGAGACATGGTTGGGATGGGAAAAGGGCAAAAATTGTCCTGGTAATCCTCCTTGGTTAGTGAGGGACAGGGGACGAAACATCTGCTATGGAAGGAAATTGGACACTCCGAGGGGATCAAGCTGAGGGCTGAGGAATTAGGAGCTGCTTGATAGCTTTGGTCAGAGACTAGAACAAAGGTACCAAAGAGAAGACAAAAGAAGACACTAGGAAAATAAAAGTGAATATGTGCATGTTCCTATACACCTATGTGTTTCAGGTATGTCACAGTGAAAATGCTTAGAGCTCTGGCTGTCTGTCTTTGTAAATATGAGTGCTGTTTCCCAGTAGAGAAGAGGGCTTTTCAAATATTTTGGAGTGATTTTTGCTCTTTTGGTAGTGGAATAAAGTGCCTGGTAACTTGTTCTTTTCAGCATTCAAGGTCTGCAGAATGATTTTGAAGATTTGGTCCAATCATTTTTTTAATTAAGCACTTTAAAAGTTCAGTGAGACTGAATAGCAAGATTGAAAGTGTGGAAGTTTTAAAATGAACTGACAATTATTCATGGGTCATCCCTTCTCAGATTTCGTTTAATCAAAGACTCAATAAAAGCGCACGTTGTAAGGTGCTTCATTTTTTATAATTTCTTTAACTTTTTTATCTCATTTTTGAAATTGTAAGAGTCATTAAGAGACTAATTTTGGCAGGCACATTTTATTCTGTCTGTGGTAGCCATGCATTAAGACTCGCCGAGTAAAGTAGTTAAATAGCTTTAACTATATACCTTTGGCTGTGTAGCATTGAAAGTACACATGTGCAGAACTGAAGTGCTTTGGGAAATTGGGTCTGCAATGTAATATTGTTAAGAAAATAACAATGCTATCATTAGGTAAACTGAATACGTTACAATATTGTACTCTGATAGGATTTTGTTATATAGATTACCTTAAACCTTTTCTAGGATACTGCAATAAATGAGAATTTAACTGTTTACTGATCAGATACAGAGCCCACTTCTTACCACTTTAAAGTGTAAGAAGAAAGCATACTTTACATTCCTCTCACAAAAATGAGCTGTATTTTTCTGTCTTCTTTTCCATATTGTATGAGAGAATATAGCAGGAAACATTACCTGGCTGAATAAGGTAGAAACTACAGATTTGTATTTCTGTATCCACTGTAAAACTGTGGCTTTTAGCACACCTTTGAGTTTCAAAGCTTTGTGAGTGACGAAGAAATGTGGGTTATGAACATTGACTGAGCTGTAAGGGCTTCAGCTTGCAGTTCAGCAATTAATTGAGAAAATTCCTTGCATTAATAAAGCGTGAACAGGATTCTAGCTGCTCTTTAGCATCATAATCCTCCATGCTATTTCTTGAAAACTAGTTTGTTGTCTTTAGTTGGTAGTTTAAATTCTCTATCAGGTAGATTCATTTCAATCCTTCAACATGATAAATTCATTTTTCCAATTTATCAAGAATTACTGACTGATAGGCAAAGAATATTAATTTAGATAATTATGTATTGTCTGGCAGTTCTGTTATCTTCTCCCTATCAGACAATATTGTATACTATACTGATATCACTTTGTGCACCAGACTCTGGAATGGAGTCTTAAATAGAACAGTTTATACTGATGAGAAGTATCCGATGAAGAATGACAAGAAGGACACCCCAGTTCTGCAAAGAGCTCGGTTAGATGGTAGAAGAACTTAAGGAATCATGAAAGTGCCTTGGTGGGAGCTAAAACAGAAACCACAGTCACAAATGTGAT
>NW_009917639.1:0-2827 GCF_000696875.1 Nestor notabilis | reverse complement strand
CTGCTAAAGAAGTGGCTCAAAATCCACTTGAGAATTGTGCGTGGTTACTAAACACAATACCAAATAGAGAGTCACTGGTCTAACTTTTGGGAGATATAAGTTGAAATCACAATTATTCAGCATTAAGTCTTCCCAAGTACAATATAATCAAATTGAAACAGAGACAAACAATTACAGCTATGACAAGTAAAACAATGCAGCAAATGCCACTAGTGTGTGACTAACTTTATTAGACTTACTATAAAACCAGTAAAGTTTGAAAACTGTTGCCTGTAGAAACTCAGGTCTAACTGACTTTCACTGGGACTTGGAATTTAGAAAAAGAAAACCCTTCAAAACATGATTGCAGAGTTCTTATAACAACAGCTTCAAAGTAAATCTGAACTATATGTCAGCCGAGGCTCAAGTTATACAAAGAAGAAAATACTTGCTGTATCTGAATAGAATTGTCTGTAGCATACCTTAAGAGAATGCAAGGAGTGAGGTAAAGCAGTTCATCTTTCTAGGGAAGAAACTGGCTTTTCCAATTGCTCAGCTCCCTCTTGTTTCTTTGAGAGTGATGGAAATCTGCCCTCTTTCTGTTAAAGCCTCATGGAAACTGTTAAGTATTCAAGATGGGTTGTTTGGGTTTTCTTTAACCTGGTTAGTAGTTTGTAGGCTAGAAGTTGAATAAAACTGAAATATTTTTTCTCTTTGGACTATGTTTGCCACCTTCTTTATATACCATGCTTAATCTATATTAAGGGTGTAAAAAGAACGTTTGGAGGTTTCAGGATATGAGCTCAGTGCTCCTGAGCTGCTGTGTTCAGGGGTGACTCTGACCTCCCTCCCACATCCCTGCTGCTCTCCCGCTGGTAGCTATGAATGTGCTGCATAAGTAAGCACAACTATATCTTGCCACAGTGATTCCACATAGATGTTAAGAGTACAAACGTTTCTGCATCAGCAGCCTGGGATCATAATAGACTGCGAGGTAAATTGAAAGCTGTTCACTTCCCTTTAAACTGCTGTGTTTGGGTCCTGATGTTCTTCACAAACAATTAAATTTAAAACCATCTCTGGGAAATTTCACTCTCGTTCAGAAATGAGTTAATAAGAATTTTCAATTTCTTGTTGCAAATCTTAGGCAGAGCTGGAAGCCATGAGAAGAAAATTGCACTTTGTCATGGGTAACTCAGTGCAGACTACCTCTCCAGCCTGCTGTGGTTTCTGGAACATGTCAGGGAGGCCATTTCCCCATCCTTTCCCTCTTGTTATCCAGTGCCTGAACTTCAGGTGGACCCCACAATTCTGGTAGAATTTACTCCATATATAATGAGATCATTACTGTTATATTCACTTCTGTAGTAATATTGGGAAATTATGTAGGTGACTGCTAGTATACTTACTGCCTGTCCCTGCTGAGCCCTTTTCTTAATACTTACCCTATATAGGCGTTCAAAAAATTGCATCTTTTTCACCTGGGGCATTATTCTGTACTTAATGTAATGCATGGGTTCTTCTCTTACTCCAAAATCTGGGATGGTGGTTTTTGTAAGATAACAGACCACCAGGCTTTGAGGCCTCAGCGATTTGATTCAGCATATGACAAATATTATTTTCTTTTGAATACTTCAGGAATGCTTTTTATCTGAAAGCCAGTCTGAGATCTGCTGGTTGATTTTGTGTTACAGTGCAAAGCACCAGCTAATCAGAAATTCCTTTTACTCCTACAGAGATAGCATTAGGATCATTTGCTCTGATCCTTTTCCTAATGTTTAACAAATTCTTGGCAGTTACACTTTAATTCATTAACTTTAGTTTTGAAAGGATCGACTCAGCTTTTTTAGATGTGTACATGAACATGAAAGAATAGAGCCAAAATACTTGATTCTTTCAAATCACAATCCCAGATGCTTCCAAACTAGTTTGAGGATCATTATCCTGCTGTAGTAATTTCAGCACCTTATTGCCAGGATGCTTTCTAAGAGTGCAATTAGAAACTCCGAGCTGTTAGTCTAAGCTGTGCTCTGCTTCTGTCTTCTTGGTTGAGAGCCTTTCACATGTTCTTTCAATTTTGAGAATCTCCTTGGTTGGGCTAATAATGTTCAAGTACCCTTTAAAGAGAAAGGCAATAACCTTTTGCCTTTCTTGCACTTTTTTTCAGTGGTTTAAAAGATTTTCAGGGGCTAAGAAAGGGCTTGAGAATAAATTTACAATATGAACAATATGTTCAGGAAATTTTCTGATGATCCTTCTGAAGGTCCTTTCCAACCACAACTATTCTATGATTCTATGATAACAATGTGAGTGTTTTGGAAGTGCTGGACAGTATCAGACAGATCTCTGGAGGCGGGTTCTAGTACCAGCAGTTACAATGTGGAAATGTCTTGGTTTTACTTCAGTAAGCAAGTTCTATAGTATTCCCTAGGAATAACTGTTCAAAATATTTGGGTTTAGCAGCTTCTCACCCCTCTTGTTTTGTAATTTTGTAATGTTTAATTGCATTAGTATAATGTACTGAGTACACCAGCAGCTGATTCAGAGAGAGAACTCTCCCTTGAGAACTAGCAAAAAACCAGTATCAGAATAGACAACTGGCACTTATTTCAAGAATTAACTCTACAGGGTCAGGCAAACAGATCCTTTGTACAGTCCTTGGTACTACAGTTTTGAAAAATAAGTTTAAAATACTTGGGAATTAATAGCAGTACTGTGTGAGGAAATAATCTTTATCTTATTTGATGGAACCTGCAGTGGCTTGTCATTATAATAAGATCCTGTAGTAGGGTAAACACCATGAGCTGCTTTAATGTTTACATATATGTAATTGATACTTAAGCATCAT
>NW_009917638.1:0-8800 GCF_000696875.1 Nestor notabilis | reverse complement strand
CTGGCTGCGTGGCCACACACAAAGAGTTGTGATCAACGGCTCAATGTGCAGTTGGAGACCAGTAACGAGTGGTGTCCCTCAGGGATCGGTGTTGGGACCTGTCTTGTTCAACATCTTTGTCGGTGACATGGACAGTGGGATTGAGTGCGCCCTCAGCAAGTTTGCCGACGACACCAAGCTGTGTGGCTCGGTTGATACGCTGGAGGGAAGGGATGCCATCCAGAGGGACCTTGACACGCTTGTTAGGTGGGCTGATGTCAACCTCATGAAGTTTAATCAAGACAAGTGCAAGGTCCTATGCCTGGGTCGGGGCAACCCCAGGCACAGCTACAGGCTGGGCAGAGAAGAGATTCAGAGCAGCCCGACGAATCAGGACTTGGGGGTGTTGGTTCATGAGAAACTGAAAATGAGCCAGGTTCAGAGTGCACTCGCAGCCCAGAAAGCCAACCGTATCCTGGGCTGCATCAAAAGAAGTGTGACCAGCAGGTCAAAGGAGGTGATCCTGCCCCTGTACTTGCGGCATCTGAGTACTACATATATACATATATATAGTTATTAGATGTGAGCTGAGATTTCCTAATATGTTCCTAACTTTTTCCAAAACTCTGCAAAATATTAATATTTTCAAAATTTAATAACATTAGGTACTTAGATGAATCTTGTATAGAAAACAGAACCTATACACAAGGCTGTTCCTACCTCTCTGTCTCTCAGTTCCCCCTTCTTTCAAAGTCAGTTCCAAATGTCTTGAGAATGCATCTTTTTCATTTTTATTAGAGGGCCATTTCCATTCATCAGGAAACTGACTTTTACTGACCTCTTGAATGCTCCTTTAAATCAGGTTTCCATTATAGTATTTTGAAATAGTACAAAGACATAAACAGAACACCGGGTGAAAGTGCAAAACAGTGAGGAAGGTGTCTAGCTAATGCATATATCTACTGCATGCTCTTGATCTATAGGGTTTGTGTTTTCCAGTGAGCTACACTGGACCCTTATGAATCAGCTACTTATTTACATTGACACTTCAAAGGCTCCACTCTGTAGAAACCCTCTGGAATTAACTGAGGGAAAAATCTGGTCCCACTGAAAGCTTTGGGAATTTTGCCACTGACTTCACTAAAACCAGGATTTCACTTTTTATATTTGTTCAAGAAAGAACTGAGCCCTTTAACCACATTATACTCCTGCTCCTCTGTCACTGCTCCAGACACCCACAAAGGCTTGTGCTCAGTGTCAGGCAGAGTGGATGCTGTTTATTTGCTTCTATTCCCAGCTCAGCTGAGCGTGCTAAGTGAGAGATGTGCCAGCCTGCCTCATCGCAAATGGCCTTTTAATGAACTAGTAAAGGATTTAAATTATCCACGAACCTGGGAAAAAGCATTTTAAATTTAAGACCCTTTTAGGCAATTAAAACCTGACATGTTGCCATCGAAAACAGGCCAGGGAAAAAGGGATTCCACCTCTTGAGATTCCCCACTTACAGGGAGAGACAGATAATGGCATTTCAGGCACCCCAGGTACTGCAGCCTTCGGATGTCAGCTTCACGAATTGAATCTTGAGTTGATCCTCCAGGCGTGAGAGGGTGTTTGGTCACTGAATAAACTGGATTACTGTAACTTGGGCCAATGCCATTTCAAAATATGGGGGAGGAGGCGAGTGAGAGCAAGAGGAAGATTTCCACAGCTCAGGAAATTTGTTTCACTGTAATAAATAGTTTTATTTCTGGTTTTGTTTTTGTTTGTTTGTTTGTTTGTTTTTTAAAGATGTCATATGATTTAGTTGTATTTGAGAGGAAATCGAGTTGAATATCTTAATACTCTATAAATGAAGTGTTTGCAAACTAGCAAGTAATCTGCCATTCAGAATTTGCTAAATATCCTATCAATAATGTTCTTTAAAGAAAAAAAACTGCTAAGCTGCACTGCTCTACAGAAACAGAAACTTTCCATGGCCTTTCCATTTACCTCTTGTGTGGCATTGAAAGGCTGAAGCATTAAATAACTACATATATCATACTGAAAAGCTACACGGTGAGGCCCTGAAAAATACCTTTGCAAAACATTCCCTGGTAGCTAAAAAAGCCATAAAGTCAATGTCTAACCACAAACATATCACTCATACACTCAATTTTCAGGTGCCTTGTCAGGGCGGTATTGGTGTACACGAGCCATTCCCATGCAGACTGGGGGAAGGCAGGCTGTCCTCATCACCCTTATATTGGACATAACAATTCCTTATGTTTTCCAGTTTAGCTCTATCTGTCTGTTACTGATGTTCTCAGTTTTTATAACTCTAAACAAAGTATGTCGGATGCTCAGCTTCCTGTTGGAGCGTGGGAGAATCAATCCTCCCCTTTACTGAGTTCCTTGCTATGCATATGATCTGGCTGTACAGGTTGGGCTTGCCAGATTGTGAAATCTTGCCGACAGTTTAGGAGTGAAACATTGGAGACAACTGCTGGGTTTCCTGAAGCACAGGACCAGAGGACCTGAAAAACACTGTCACCAGCTACGCAAATGCTCTGGTGAGGCTCTTTTGTGAAAGTTCGTGGAGGTTCAGAAAGGAGGCCTTTTCTTCACCAAACCCACTACTGCTGAGTCGGAGACCTTCTTGCAATCTATTCGCCTTACCCCTTAGAACTAAATCCAAGTGTGTAGTTAAGGTGAGTTAATGGAAAAACGTGCTGTGTTTTAGCCAAAGCAGCAATCTTTAAGGAGGTAGAACAGCCCTGCTTTGGAGTCATCTGGAGGAGCAGTGCCTGGCTGTCCAGTACTGTTGTGTCCCCTGAAATACATCTGCCTTCACAGCCACCCTCTAGCACTGCAGAGGGTAACAGGATTTTCTTACTTTTCTAACTGTAAAATATCGTTCATGAGATAACTGCAATATCAGCAGAGAAAAGGACACCAATGAAAATGAAAATCTCAAGTTTGCTATTATTTTTCATAAAAATGTGGTTATTTGTAGTGTATTCACAGGCATGGATGTACGATGGTGGAAGAGGCATGAAGCTGGTTTATGAAGTAGTTAATGAGGAGGCTGGGAAGCTGGTGGACTGGAGTGGGCATGACGCTGGTGGCTTGACCTGACTTATAGTTGGTGTTCAAATGCAGAATTGTATGCCTGCAGGTGATGAGACAAATACTTGTTTTAACTGTGTTTACTTCTTATTCTCTGTTTTTTTTGTGAAACTGTTAAATACATTTTTTACAGAGCACTCAACTTTCATGCGTGAAAGTCCTTTTATGCACTAAATGACCTTTGACAGTTGGAAAGAGCAGCCTCACATGAAATAATGAAAAGAGTTAAGTCATTAGTTAGCTTTTTTGCACTGCTTTGTGTTTCAGCCAAAAGTGCAAACTTGCTTCACTATTTCTGAAGCTTTTCCTACAGAATGCTAGAAAATGATGTTTATGAAAGAGGAATGATTAAAAGCACTTTTCATGTTATCTCTGAGCCTTGAGCTTTGAAAAAATACCAGTACCAAAGAACCAGAGTAAATGGAGAGATGTGGAGACCTCTACAAGGCTTAATATTAATTTCTGCATTATGTAATTTTATTTATTAGATTTTATTGAATTTTATCTTCCTTTCCATAGGAAGGAATATATTCAATATCTCTTCCATGTACTGAAGCATTTACAAATCTGGAAAGCCTAATGCTGTATTTTGCCTTGGTGTTATTTCATAATTGCTATGTGTAAAGAAACAGAGGATATGAAATTAGTCAGATTAGCTATATATTGCCTTTATATATTTTCACCCAGGCCACAAAAGCAAACTTCTGGTCTCTAGTTCCACCTTGACTTAGGGTACCTATTTCCAAAAACCATTTCTACACATTTTAAGAGGCCACATTTGTGGCCTTAAATTGTCATTCATACATTTATGAAACATATTTCATCTATTTTCTGTTTAATCCCAGATCTGAACATCCACATCCTAAGAAGAGATTCAAAACTAAATAATTAAAATATAGTAATGGATCTAAAACAATGGTTGGAGCTTTTACATATGGTATCAAAAATATCCTAGCTTCTAGTGGAAGATTCCTCAGAGTTTCTGTTGCCATTACCAGTTTTGCTCCCATGTCATGTTTCTAGGCAAGTCTCACTGCTCTGAGACATACTTATTCCAAATAGCAATGATAAGGTTTTATGAATCTGAAAACAAGTCAGTTTGAACAGAGTTAAATTTGCAGTGATGCCAGCACTTGGTCTCTGAATGTTAGCTCATGGGGAACAATGAACTTATCTTATTGCACTTCAAAATTAAATAATTAAAACCAATCCTTCTCCCCCCTGTTTCTTTACGGTTAATAATTATAATAACATACTCAGATGCAGGCAGTGTTATTATCTGATAATGCCTGAAATTTGAAATGGGCCTATTAGCCACCCGAGGCGAAACATAATTGCCCAGTTTCTGTGCATCATCAGATGGCAGATGATGTTTCTGAATGTTATTACTTAAGTATTTCAATTTTTCAGATGGTGGAGAAATTAAATTTTCATCTGTGTACTGCAGCAAAACACCCCGGTTTGAAGGGTGTTACTGTTTGTGAAAGGTTGCGATGCTGGTAGTGTTACCTTTATAGCCTTTGGTGAGGTTGGTGCTTTGACATTATAATTAAAGCTAAAGAACATTGTTGCTGAGAACAGAGTGATATATATATTATCGAGTATATTTGCACTTCAAAACAGCAATAGCTCTGTGTCAGCTTTCCTAAATATGTGAGGCCTGAGTCCTTTTCATTACTGGGCTTGTTATTAATTGAGATAGAGCAGTTGTACACCTCTAGCCTTAGTCACTGTGAGTGACATCCATCCTGGATTGGTGTAAACCAAGGACTTTGCTGGAGCAAGAACTGACTCCTCCTTGTCTGTGCTCCAAAGTGTGTACAGGCTTACACAAGCAGAAGAGCAGATTCATTTCTCGTCATCCATTGTTACAGAGAAAACAGGAATTCGTTCACTGGCTACTAAATCCTGAGACTACAGGCACCAGCTACGTGGCTTCCACCTTGGAGATGGATTAGCTGCTAAGTACTAAAGGGTGTTGGTTTTAGCAATGTGGGGATATTTCTTTTCAGCTTTTTCAGTACCTTCAGGAGAAATCTCTTTTGTTCCCAAGTCTGAGTTCTTTAGTGCTCAATTTAAATTATCGTGTGCTGTTGCTTTCTTTGCACAGATGTGTTACAAAGTCCTGGGGCACCTCAGATGAAGGAAAGTCAGCTCATGGCCCTTTAGCTGGGAGTTTTTGTGGGGCTATGGGAATGAAAACCAGTGAGACTAATGTTGCTAGTAGGGCTTGCTGGTGTGACTCAGAATGAAAGTGCCACTTGCAAAAAAAGGGGTGCAGCTTGAATAACTGTGTTACACCAAAACTGGGTGGATTTTAATAACAGTGGCTGGGTAGAATAGATTGTGGGGCTTGACATATCAGCCTCACCTACAACAGCAAGAAGAAACCATGCTTTATGATAATCAGAATGTACTGGTAATTAGCATTTTTGTGCTACTGCCTAAGGCAGGCATGAAACTGCAGTTATTCCAAACTGGTGGAATGCTGTGCTTTCATAGCACAACTGAGAGTTAAGCTCTTCGGAGAGCTGTCTTTTTAAGAATTTTCTGGCTTTTAATTAAGGTTATGGTCAGTTTGTCCGTATAAGCCTTGCACATTCTGGGATTCCCTCTGCAGTGTCCCGTTTATGCAACATCAGTTCACAGGTGAAGGGCTAAGTGCTGAGTGGGGTTCAGTTTCCTGCAAAATTAATTCGGCCTTCAGGTCTTCTGCTTTTTCCTTTTCTGAAATTAAAAAAAAAAAAAGAAAAAGATCCTCTTCCCCCAGAAAGCTATTTGAATTTAATTTTTTTGAGAAACTCATACTATAATGCTTCATTTTAATATTAAAATGATAATGGAAATAAAATACTTTATTGTTTAATATAAAGAATATTTCAATTTCTTCCCCCCTTCCCAGATGCTTTGGTGAACTGTTCTTCATCCAGACAGGTGCATTAATGACTCTTTATGACTCTTTCTTATGAATCCATGGATCAAGGTTTTGAATAAGCCAGTGATCTTCAGCACCAGTTAACAAAGAAAGCCTTATTGTGACCTAAAATTGTGTTGTGTTTGGTCACAGAGCTGCAGGACTTGGCAAGCATGGCTGTAATTCAAGAGAGCTCAGTGAGGAGGCCAAAGAGGCAGGCATCCTTAGGGCCTTGTGAGTGCTGCTCGTGGTGGTAGCGAGGCTTTTTGCACAGAACCCAGCACCGTAATGGTGATGGTCAAAGGCAGCTTTGAAACAGAGAGGAACATCCTGGTTCCTTATTTTATTTTGTTGCAAAGAGCAATTAGTGAAACCATGACTAGGAAATCCTGCAAAGAGGAATTTCAGCCTATAAAAAAATAGGACTAAATTGCAGAGTGAGGAGAATCAACAATCTTCCTACCTGTCCCCTGTGGCAACAGCTGATGTAAAGGGCCCTTGACTTGTAAGGCCCAGAGCAGTAAGCTGGGAAGCAGCAGAGCATTCCATTACTGGTTCAGTATGCTGATATGTATTCCTTTTGCTGTTGAGATGTGTGTGCCTCAAACACATAAGACTGTGACCAAAATCCTTTTTCCTAAGAATTCCTCAAACAGCATTTTTTGGCTACAAGAAAAGAAGTACTTGCTTTTTAATATGGGGAGAAATTATGTTACCATATTTCTGCATAATGAATTATATTAATAAACATTCTTAAAGTAGGGAGGACTTACATTTGGAACTATGGGGACAGGACATCGTGAAGGAGGACAGAATCCCGCTATACTTTGTTACTTTTTAGCGTTAATGGATTTGAGTTGAAACCCCATTAAATTACGGAAGATCAGATGAATTTTGGATCTGAAGAAAGTTTCCAGTTTAATGATGAATGTAATGTCTCTAGCAGGTCATAAGCAAATAAAATCTTTTCTTCTTTGTGATTGTTTGTCCCATACTTAGGATTAATTTAATGGTCTAAGCAGGTAAAGTGCACTTTTGATGATGTTTTCGCCTATACACACACCCTGGATATTGGGAAAATAAGTGTAACAGTCTCCAATCTCTGTAAACACATGGATGTCACTCCCAAATACAAGATACGCAGGAGAGAGGCAGCTTTATTTATCCTTCAGCTTACTGGGAATCAGTATAATACTGGGAAAAATCCAGCTCTGAGGCCCTAATTCTTCTCTCAGGACATCAATAGAAATGTGAAGAACTTCACTGGAAAGCAATTCTTCTGGTAGATGCAGCTTGGATACTGAGTGTGGCAGGTCTGCAAAGTTCACAGCTCCTGCTAGCCTCTTTCACCTGGACCTTGTTCCTTGTCTGTGCAAAACAGGGAGGATCAGTACTGCTAAGAATTATGCTCATCTCATCTCAAAGGAGTGCTTTAAAAGTGGAAGAGGAATCTAACTTACTAAGTTTGAACAGATGAACGGTTAGTAACTCAAATTCATTTTTAATATTCATCTCCCAGTTGTTTTGGAGAGGAGGTTTACACAACTACTCAAAAATTCTGTCTGAACACAGTATAAGTGACTGTGTTTTGGCAAAGTTGCTGCCAAGCCACCCAGAAGCCCTTCACAGCACATCAAGCTCCCAGAGTGGTATAGTTTCCTCTCGGCAAGGGCATTTGATAGTCCACACACTTCAGTGCCAGAACTGGAAAATAATATAATAAACTATAAGCTATAATGCAAAAAGAAAAAAAAAATGAAAGAAATATTATACTCATTGTAATTGAGTCAGCTTGTTGAGGGACATAAAATTCTAATCAATTGTTTTTGCATAACAACCAGTTGTCATGTTGGGCTCTAATTGAGCAGCCAGATGGAGCCTGGTAGTTGTAGACTGTAGTAGTAGTATTCCTGGGACACACAAAACCACATGAGGCAATGAACGTTAGGCTCATCTTTCTATTAACGTGTAAGGAGTGCTCCACTTAACAGGCAAAAACAGATTTCCCAAACCAAACATATTCAACTCAATGTGCTTCTCTCCCTTACACAGCAGATAGAAACCTTTCTTTTAATGGATCCTTTCTGGGCTTATAGGTATTGCTGATTACATTGAAGCTGTGACACAGGTGGCTTCCAAATGCCCAGATGACATGGAGGATCTACAGGAACTTAATTTCTTTTCTAATATTTTTGTATATGCTCCATATGTGTGGCACATTTAAAAGGACACTGACAAGACATTTGTCATAAACATTCTGTTCCTTAATGTCTATAAAAGTTCCTTGGGAAAACTGAAACTGAAATCCATTTCTTGAGTGAATTGTTTTTCTCCATCTGGATATTTTGATTTACCTGGCTGTGGGATTTCTATTAGCAGCAGAAACAAGTGATAAGAAATTCAGAGTATTTAACAATTTATATCTAAAATTATAAATCTGGGTATAAGGTATTACTAGAATTTTAACAAAAAAAAACCCAAGTCCAATTTTGGGTCTGCAAAGCTTGGCAGTAACCTGTCAAAGAGGATATTGAATCAAATATAGTCAAGAAAGAATAATGACCAACCAAAACTCTTTGGCTACAGTCTGGGTTTCTTTTTCTGTCTGTGCTCCTTAGGATCTTTTCAGTCCAATAAACTTCATTGCCTCTGGAAAGGGCTCAGCAGAGCAACACCAATGCCTTTTTAAAATTTAAGTATATCTGCTTGTTGACAGCTGGGCAATTAGGCAACAGTTTTAACTCAGAGATCTAGGAAAGGAATTCATAGAATCATAGAATCATAGATTCATAGAACAGTTAG
>NW_009917637.1:72925-78879 GCF_000696875.1 Nestor notabilis | reverse complement strand
AGTGTGGCTCTGCCGGGACCGTGGAGCTGTGAGGAGCAGGCCGCTCCGCGCCCCTCTGGTGTCTTTCTGTGTCCTTGCGGTGCAGGTCGCAGTAACGTAGTACCTATTGCTCCTCTGGGCGCTCTCCGTAGTCGTTGCTTTTGTGTAGCTGCTGGTCTTTCCTCTCACTCTGGAGGACTAGCAGTTGCGTTGGGGGAGCACTGGTTGCTGCTGGCTGTATCCCTGCTTTCAGAGGAAAGGCTGGCGTGGGTTCTCAAAGTGCAGACAGAGCTTTGGTCACTGCTAGAGCCTGTGGAGTCGCTGATTGGAGTCACTGTGTCACTGAAGGAAGAATAGGCATGTGTTTTCTGTGCTTTGCTTTACTGCCTTGTAGTTGGACAGGTACATGCTGATGTTGTTTTACTCAGTCGTTCTAGTCTGTGTGTCTCCCAGTTGCTGCTTATGCATGATGCTTTCTAGAAAGCTTCTTTCTTTCCTGTTTCCATTATTTAGCCACCTCTAATGTACTTTTGTTTGTTGCTTGTCACCATTTTCTTTTGCTTAAAAGTCTATGTGTTCTCTTTCTTCTCCTAAAGTTATGATAGTGTTGTGCTTCATATGAGGTTGAATTACTTTGAGGTGGAGGGAGTGGAAGATTCCTTAGTTGGTTAAATATATTAATGTGCTCTGCTAATACCAGGAAGTTCATTCCTGTTTAAGTTGTTAAACTGCAAAATGATATTCATGGGCTTGTCAAATACTTCCTTGTATTAATGGATGATAATATGTCTGGTGATAATAAATTCTTTTCCCGGTGAGTGAAATTTTTAAGTCTTAAGCACATAAACTGCTTCTGATAAATACCTGAAAAAAATATTCTGTAACGCTTGAATTTCTATATTCTGCTACCCCCTACTGATAGGATGTGAAATCTTTGAGGTGTTCAACGCCCTTTTGAAACTGATCAATATGTACACAAAGCTGCTCAAACCTTGGTTAAATTCACAATATCTGGTCTCTAACTCGTCTGTTTCTAGTAGTGGTTGCCCCTGTACCGCTTTATCTGGTCAGCAGAGGGCAAAATAGAGCTTGGTTTTTCTTCTGAATCTGAGGTGAGCCTCTGAAAACTGGAGGGTTTTGCTACCCCGGTCTTATATTGATGTGATTGCATTTGGAAAGCAGTTTAGACTATCTTTCCTTTCAAATTTCAGAAGCTTTATAAACTTGTATTACTTCCTGGATATTCTGTCCACAGTTCAAAAACTGCAACTGTTTACTGCCAAAAATCTTGTAGGTAAAAGTTAAATGAATACTGGATAGTTCTGGAAAGATGTAAATGGTTTGTGGGAGTAATAAGCCCTCCATAAGCACAAAGAGGTGACTGTGTCTTTGTATGGCAGTCCTGGGACACTGAATGTGGAACCTCATGCTATGCCACTGTCACTTCTGGTTCATGGGTTGCTTTAGGAAGCCTGAGGCTTCTTATTGAATTAAAATGTCCTTTCAGTGTAAACTATAGAGGACAGTTTTATTTTGTGAGTACTCAAATGTGTCAGTTCTCTTTGTCAGGACAGGTAAGTTCACAAGTTTCCAGGTAAACTGGGCAGGGACAAAGAACCCCGATGTTCAGCAGCAAACACTGTGCTCTTGTCTTGCAGGTGGCTAGCAGCCAGTAGCCTTTTTCCTCTGTCATGTATCCACACATCATGCACAGCTCTACAGCAAATTGGAAAGTGGGAGAAGAAGAACAGGGTTGTTTACCCTCCACAACTGCCTGGAGAACCTCGCAGACCAGCGGTAAGGATGCCTCAGGGAATTTCCTTACCTGTTTGGCAGTTTCTGATGAGATTGTCACTGTCTCTGAGCGACTCCATAAGGCACTGGTTTGATAGTTTATTCATCTGTTATTTAAGATTGTAGTCAGTTTGGCATATCTATATTGTAAAAGTTAACATCAATTTGAATGTTTCACATTTCAAAATTATATTGGAGCTTCAAGTGGCAAGTATGTGATGCAAACTGCTGAGACTCCACTCTACATTTGTAGAAGTGTCTGAACTACAAGGGGTAGAAGTTGCCAAGGATATGTCATTATACACTGTTTGTAGTAACAGTAAGTAACCACAGAAGAGTATCACCGTATTGTTGCTTCTGCGCACAAAAATATAAATGTAACTTTCCTCGAGTAGTGGATCTAGTGGTGCCTTTGATGTGGGTACAAGAGAGTATGTGCTCTTTTCACTTCTTAATTTGTCTTTGTAATCAGACCTCAGAGAACATATAATGCGTGGTCTGTTGTTGTAGTCTCCCTTTTGATGAAGCTCTTCAGACGTTGTTTTCTGTCATAGCCATTGCTCAAAACATTCCACATGGACTGAGAGGTTCCGTGGGGAGGGACGTGTCAGTCCCATGTGGTGTATTATTGAGGGCTTTTTCTTAGGAAACTGTTTTATATATACTGTCAGTGGGGTTGTTTCTTCAGTCTGATGCACGATAACTTGTGTTTTACTAAGCCATAAACTGAAGCAAAGAATCTAAACATCCTTTTGTTACCTGTCTGCTCAGTGTAGGGTCTTCTGCTGCTGTTCAAGACAACTTTTGGTAAAGTTGGCATGTGTAACATGGTCAAATTTTTCAATGAAGTCATAATAGCTTGTTTTTTGATGACAGCAGGTTTGTACCTGTTTCTCCCTGTCCCCTCTTACTGATAATTTTAAACTGGGAAGTACAGTTAAATGTTAACAGAAGCAAGCCTCTTCAGATGTGCTTGAAAACTGAGTGTTCTGTATTTGATGACTGAAGGGACTAACCAGCGCTGCTTTCTCTATAGCAAACCCAGGAGAATTTTAAGTTAATTCTTCGCTATTTCCTCACTGCCAAGAACTGATATTTTGAAATTGCATTTTTGTGATTGTTCTTCATTGGGAATTAATGTGCTGTGACCTCTGTTAGGCATCAAAGGGGGGCTTTTTGGACATGTGCCTTTGTGGGCCATGAGCATTTATCGCTTCTGTGAACATTATGGCCTAGGACACAGAAATACTGTGCTGACTAATGCAACGTATGTGAAAATGCAGTTATCAACCAAGTCTTATTAAATCAGTTTTTTACCTGTTCATAAGGAATGCCACCTCTTTCAAATGTGTATTGATGTTAAATTTCACTAGCTAGTTGTGATCCCTGTTAGTACAGTAATAACGTTAACTGGGTCTTTGGAGACAGCTCTTCATGCCAATCAGACTTGAAACCCTCTTCACTTCTGAAGAGCTAATGAAGTTCACTCTGGTAATACTGTTTAGTTGCTATTCCAGTAAGTTGACTTGACAGCAGAGTAGTATTTTTAAGACTGAATGGGCATGTCAGTCCTAGACTGCTTCAAAATGTGGGGAGAAGGAAATGAAGAGATGATGGGGAAAAAACTCTTGTGATTATCTAACTACTTTTTTTAATGCTTTCAGCTTCAAAAGTATGCCTGATTTGGGATGTTCATGGTATGCTAGGAGAAGTCATATTATTCTACTCTTAGTAAGAACAAATGTGGATGCTCCATTCTTATTTTCTCAGCGAAATTACTGATCCTCTCACTTCTGTTTTTTTTTGCACCTAGGAAATATATCACTGTCGGAGGGAGATAAAATACAGCAAAGATAAGATGTGGTACCTGGCAAAACTGGTAAGCAAAACTGCTTTGTACTGTATTTGCTAGAACACCAAATGTAAGTGCCGTATTTGCCTTAACAGCCTCATTCAGGCACAGTCTAATCAGCGTCTTTGTAACAGAGTCCTGGGGAAGAACATGTATCTGTGCAGGCGAGCGACTGTGTGTAGTTTGGTTTAGCTGCTTTATCCTACTACACTCTCAAATGTGTACCCAGGATCAGGTGCAGATCATGCACTGTGGAAGCATTTTTGTGTTTGCTTCTGCCTAGTAGTAGCTGGCAAGGGGAGCTTTGAAGGATAGTAATGGACTGGTTTTCTCTTTAAAGAAAAAATAATTAAATGTCTTGTCAAGATTTATTGAGTATTTAGCTCAGAAGTTCTGTGTGTAAGGTAGTACATTGAAGAAATGGTAATTAAGGAAAGTAGAATCTTTTTATTTGCTTTTTATAATGGCAAAAGTATTTAAATACTGTCTTATGAATAAGAGAAGGGAATTGTTTGTAATTGCAGAAGCTAACTTTAACACTTTGATTGCAGATAAAAGGGATGTCCATTGATCAGGCTCTGGCTCAGTTGGAATTCAATGATAAAAAGGGAGCAAAGGTGATCAAAGAGGTATGCAGTAGGGTTCTTTAACACTCCTAGTTCCAAGAAAACTTTCACATCAATACCCGTCACCACAAGTTTGGAGATGTTTCTATTTCTGTGTTTTTCTGTTTGTATTAAGCCCATTGGGGGTACATTCAAACAATGCTTTTGCAGCAGTCACGCGATGCTGTGATTTAGGAATACACCGAGGTCCCTTGTGCTGCTGGTTTAACTTGTAAGATAACACCCTCTAACAATACTTGGTGTAAGTTCAGGGTAGATGATGCAGAATCCTTGCACAAATGGTTCCTACGTGTATGTGCTTTGGTTCTTAAAATTGTGAGAGGTGAAGAATATCATCAGGGAAGGTTCTGTAAAGGCTTGAAAGCTTTTCATATGCTATAGTTGCTAGGAGTCTCAAATTAC
Organism: Nestor notabilis; assembly: GCF_000696875.1. NCBI lineage: Eukaryota > Metazoa > Chordata > Aves > Psittaciformes > Psittacidae > Nestor > Nestor notabilis. The sequence continues at coordinate 74,226 of NW_009917637.1, read as the reverse complement.
TTATTTTCTTGGCCAAAGCATTGATTTCTGGCATCATGATGACCAAGTAGGATCCTGGATTAGCTGAAAATACTGAATGGCCTAAGCTCATTTTGGCCATCATGGAATTTGTTGCAAGTTTGATGTGTAATTAGACAAAGGTCCGTGGATGGAAGGCTGACGCATGCTGGTGGGAACCATCTTTTCCACTCTCTTTCCTCCCCAGTCTATATGCAAAGAACATATTTATGTGAAAGATGTTTGTCTTTTAACAGTTTAGATCTCTAATAAGCCAGGTACAGTAAAAGTATTCTACAAACTTGCTATTTGTTCCATGTTATCTAGAGATAAGAAATAGCATTGCTTGAATTCCTACTCAGCATTTCCATTTCTTTTCCTTTTGCTACAGGTTCTATTAGAAGCACAGGAATTGGCAGTAAAAAAGCACAATGTGGAATTCAAATCAAATCTACATATAGGTACTTTTTGCACCCTTTTCTTTCAAGTAAGGTTTTGTTGCTTTAAATCAACTGAAGTGAATAGAGGATAGTTTCTAGTAAACTTGGCTTTACCAAAGCATGAAGGGCACGTGCTTCTGACTTGCAGCAGAACTGAAGTTAGTGTGCTGGCTGAGCCTTCAACCGTCACTTTGTTGTAGTTGGTGTCTGAGTGGTGTTCTTCTGAGACCTGGATGCATTGTTTGTAAGATATATTCATCTGAGAGTTCAATTTCTGCTGTCTCTGTGAACAGTAAATCCTGAAGAGGGAGATGATTGACATGATCATGAAAGACTAGACAACAAGAAGCAAACAAGTTACTACTTTTTATTGTTGCCAGTGGATGCAGGTGCTGGACGCTTTGCCCATGGCTTAGTACTACTAGGTTTGCAGGATCAGAATCTAAACTTCTGTTTGAAACAGCCTAAAAGTAAATGATTATTGACAGTAGATTTCTTAACAAAAAGGTTTTGCTCTAGATGACTACAGGATAAGTTTGTAATAACTGCAGCACTGTCTAAAAAATGTTAGAGAAATGCTTACTTGTAGGTGGTGTTACTCCCAACTGGAAGAAAATCCCATCTTTCCAAATGTTATTAAGCTGACCTCATAAGCTTTGAGTAACCTGGATTGGAGAGCAGATTTGATTAGAATTCTTTGGAGCCTTCCAGGCCTGTGCCATAAGAAGGTTTATCTGCTAGTGCAGGACTGGATGTGTAGATAATGAAAATACCTGTGATGAATGCAATAAAGGGAGAAGGGAGGGAAATGAAGTCTGTAAGACAGGAATTCATGAGACAAACTGCTGAAAAGGAGCAGAATTA